>NC_134835.1:39563588-39683352 GCF_004210375.1 Tachypleus tridentatus
AAAGTCAATGTTTTTCTCACTGAAAAATAGTGTGATTTTATGTGTATCTTTAACACAGCAGTACATTTACATTTCTGTATACGTATTTAGCACTTAGCCAAAGCGCAAGCTACCACGAGTCTATTCTTACTTACGTTTTTCATTATCTATTCAGGTATACAGGATACAGGTCGAATTTAGAACCAAGGACAAAAGAGACCTTATACAAAACCATTGTCACCAGGAAACAGGAGAGTCATCACGGTGATGTCTGTCGCTGGTGTTTACGTGCTTACTGTTATCTTGGTATGATTTGTGTTTAAGGCCATGTTATGTAATCTAAGAAAACAATAACAGAAAGTAACGTATAAAATGTTGTTTTAAAACTTCGTATAAAACTTTAATATTTACAAAATATGATTATTCAGCCAAAATAAATTTTTTTGAGAAATTTCTTCATGATTTCTGTTTCTTTTTTCATCGTGATGAGTAAAAATAATGTTTCGAATTTTATATACAACGTACTTTATATACAACGTATTTATTCCATGGTTTGTTGCAATTAAATATTTGCACGTGCTAATAATTTTGCTTTTTATTTTTTTTTGCATTTGATTTTTCATCTAAGTAAAGTCACTTTTATACATGCCCGACGTGGTCAGGTGGGTTAAGGGGTTCGACTCTCGTAATCCGAGGGTGGCGGGTTTGAATCCCGGTCGCGCCAAACATCCTCGCCCTTTCAGCCGTGGGGCGTTATAATGTTACGGTCAATCCCACTATTTGTTGGTAAAAGAGTAGCCCAAGAGTTGGCGGTGGTGGTGATGACTAGCTGCCTTCCCTCTAGTCTCACACTGCAAAATTTAGGGACGGCTAGCGCAAATAGCCCTCTAGTAGCTTTGCGCGAAACTAAAAAAAGAAACAAATAAAAACACAAACTTTCTTACTGTTTTATATCATGCCCAGACGCGTATACCTCTTATTGTAGACTGTACTCAGTGATGGCGCTACGGTCTCGTTGAGAAGGCAAGTTAAATATGTTTCTCATTTGGACGTTGAACTGACCTTTTGACCTCGCTGGTGTAAGATTCCTCGCACAGTAGAATATTAGATAGTATACATATATATATATATATATTCTTCAAGAAAACAAACTGTAAAGACAACACACAAATTCGAAAATGTATTCTAGAAATAAACTGTTCTTTATTTGTCATTAATCCTTTTTAAGAGAAGTGATACAGTATCCAGAAGATATTGCGATATTAAACAATCAAATCTTCAAGAAAAGGTCTTTCTTTTATATATTTTTACAATATTCTCTAAACACAGGCAGCATCTGCTTCAAAAGACCTGGTAAAGTGAGAAATTATAACAGCTTGTAAATATTGACCATGTTGAACAGAGATATTGTAGGTTATTTGAAAAGTAGCTCATTTTATGTAGGCTCAAACATTCTCAGTTCAGGTAAATAAAACAGCAAAATTCATAAAAAAAGTTTCATCTGTTTCAAACTATCAAGGAGTTATACCTCTTCGTCTCTTGAAAGAAAACTTGAAATCTTAACGAGTTTCTCATCGCTAAATAAAGTATTGTTTTTCTTTAATATCAACAGTTCGAAAATTACTGATTTCTAAGCCTATCAGAAATCCATCCGCACTTGATAGACAGGTTTATAAGTTTATAAACCTGCGATTTCAGCATTACCAGATTCTTACACGTACGTAGTCTTTACGTATATGATAAATTTCAATTAATGCTCTAGTGAATTACGAATGTGAAGGTGATTCGAATACTTTTAAAATAAATTTATACACGAAAACTAAATGTAGGTACGACTGAGTACGAAAGTGATCAGCTAATGGCTTTATTTCATGTCAGGTAAAATAATTTCCTCTTATGATATGAAGCTAGTGTGTATACATAACATTAACCACATGTCATAAAATGATTTACTGCAGTAGTTTAACATGTGACATCACAGTTAATAAGTATTATCGATATTTGCAAGTAATAAAGAAAGTTGTGAAAGACATTTCGTAAAATCACTCATATTTGAAAAGCTTTATGGCTCGCGTAAGGACATGTATTTCGTTACGTGTTTTATTAAATTTTGTTATACATTAATATTATTTAGGTATAGTAAAAATAATAATTGAAATACCACTACTACAGACTAATACCTTTTTCTCACACTTCTTTCTTCATTCTCAACTCTAGGCCATCATAAGACATCGACATAAACAAACCAGTAAGTGTGAACAACGCCATCAAGAAGATAACAGTTTAGATTGTTTTCATACCATTACTAACAATCAGCAAAAGAATTCCATTTTCAGCGAGGTCATTTCTCAATCAAGCTTTCGATGAACCGGTAAGTTTTTTTCCTCGGTGAGAAATCCAGTAATTTTTTTAAGATTCATCATTGATATCATTTGAAACACTTAACAGAAAATGTTGTCTCTATTTAATTTGAACTTGCATTTAAAAGAGACAAACATGACGATGAAAATTAATTATTCATAAAACTTCAGAAACATTGATGCTTAATAATACTTCAATACTTTGACTTACGCCTTAAGTTTAATCAGAGTGCAATGTATTGCAAAACTAAGTGCAACTGATGAGTTGTTTTGAAATGCAATCACATCTTGCTGTTTAAAAGGAAAAGGTATGCAAGGATTTAGAAATCCCATTTTAAACTACAAAACACGTTTCAGCCCTCTAAACTTGGGTCATTATAAGGTGTTAACCCAGTTGGCAGATTTATACAAAATGTACTGGTATACACTTGGTGCATGTAAATACAGGGATATAACGATAACAAGCAACCACGAAATACGTAAAAAAAAAAAACGCGTCTATTTTAAATAGATCTTAATCGTCGAAATTCAAATGTATACTGTTTATATCTGAATATTGAGATTAATTCTTCAATGTTGTCAAGAGTGCAAATTAGTTCAATGTCTTACCAAATAACTTCAAAATTAATTCCAGAGGTATGTCCAGGATCGATCAGTTTGCTTTCTTTAACTGCACATTTATGTCCTTTTAAAACGATAATTGAACTTATCAGTTATTTCGCCGATACATATTTTCTAAACTATGCGTGTACTTCACTTTTATTTATTTATTTTTCATTTAATAGGTTTAATTTATTTATTAAAATGTGATGTATGGGGTCATTTTCACGAAAGCACCTTATGAAACAATTTTTCCTAAGACTGTTTAACAAAAGGTTTCGTATCTGAAGAACTTTCTTTCCTAACCTTGCGATAGGTAAATTAAGAGGGCGTGGTTTTACTTATAGGTGTGTATCAAAAGGACATAATCAGCGCATTAGAAAACAGCTTACCTATTACAAAAAAGGGGATTTGTTGTTAAATAATTTTGAATATTTGTTTGTTTTACTATTGTTAGTGCTCTGTTGGTAATGCCCGGATTAAAACTCTTCTCTTTAGCCACATGTTCCAAATCAGTAACTTCATTAAATCATTATTATTTTTGTAAGCGGTAAGTCCAGTTAGGCCTTGACTTGACCACCTTCCGTGGCATGTATAGCTACAAATTATACGTTAAAATTTGCTTCTTTTAATTTAATACATTACACTGTGTGTATTCAGTACTTGTAGTTCAAATGGTTAAAAATTTAATCTTAAAATATTAAATTTTCAAAATATTTCAGGAAATATGTCCCTAGACCCCTCTAGAAATATTATGCTTTGCACGTACATCATATTCCACGTTACTTTCTACGACAATGAATTCCAGTATTATGAATTACAAGAAAAACATAAGCTCATGTCGGAGGAATTATTCAACAATCTTTGGATCAAATAATCACTTCTTTAAAAAGAAATAAACCTCAGGATCATTTTTACCCGTGAGGTAAAACAAATATTCTATTTGTAGTTTTTATGGAATTGTTATGAAGTTATACACTTCAAAATAAACCGCAGGATGAATTGAGGGAGTTTAGTAAATCACACGAATACTTTTTTGGCAGAAGTGTGTAGAAATCTCTTCCACGCCGTTTTCTATTCTTCAATTTTTTGTCTTCTTTGTACAGAAACATATCAAGGAAAATAGTTTAACACACACGAGCATTTAGTACCAGTTTTAACTTTTATTTATTTATTTTTATGGAGTGAATAATGGCACACATAATGGGACCAACGAAGAAGTTTCCAAGTAACTTTCAATTAAGCCTTGTGTATGCTTGAAAATAATAATTATTTTTGCAAACAGTTGGGAAGCTTCAGACTGTCTTCGTTTAATTCTCCCTTAAAGTTAATGTTTGTGGTATTTACAAGTAATAACATTGTTATTTAAGACAGACGAGGAAAACCTGATTAAAACAGTAATTTTTAACACTTGGGTCACTAAGCCATTTTGAGTGCGTTGCTTAGGATCTTCAATAACTGTCTAAACTTTGTTTTGTAGTCCTATAGTGGCTGTGCCAAAGAAGTACATATGAAGACATGAATCGCCAAGCTAGTACCGTGATAACAAACTGGGTCACAGCAAAATCTGGAACTACTGGATTGAAGGGTAGCATTAGCGTGGATGGGAAAGTCCAATGATATTTCAGATGGGTACAGGTACCTTCCACCCTCCTTTCCAATGGCGCGGTTCTGTATATATCTGTTTTCCTTTTGTTGCTTTTAAAAATTAATAATATTTTATATATTTCTCTGCACGTCTGATCAACGTTTTTGTTTTTTTACAGGATATGCTATCACACTCAGTAGATTCCACTGTTCTCATAAGTTTCAGCTGTAACTATGAAGCAATGGAAGACGAGTTTAAGGTAAAGACACTGAAGTGAACACTAGAGCTTTTCATTTCAACTGTCAATGAGACTAAAGCAAATCTAGAGACGTTTTCAGAAATATGGTTTTATCACTTTTAACATAAGAGCATATGATATGTACAAGTTTACTGAAAGATTCAGAGTTGGAAATTGATACCACTGGGCACACTTTACACTTTCAGTTGTACGAGTTATAAAAGAGTCATTATTCAGTTCAAAGCGTTGAACAAACTTCTTTTGACGACAAATGCTTTAGTTTACCTTTCCATTGTCCAATACTTTAAGCTTAGGAATGGCTACACTTTAACCATAAGGGTTTCTGCATGACCTATCTAGTTAGCTTGCATTTGCATGAGATGCTGTTCAGGTTTTAAAGCCCAATTCTACTTCTTTTTTTTTGTATTTTAATACATATTAATATATTCATTTTACAGCCATATTTAGTTCTTCGCTGTGCACATTTTTGTGATCAAGTTTTCACGTAAAATTTCACGAAACTTTTGTAATATTATGAAATTCATTTTTCTCAGCCTCCGTCTCTTTTCTTTGTCTTTTTTTTTTTGCTGGAAAAGAAGTGATTGTTTGTTTGTTTTTGAATTTCGCGGGCTACCTGCGCTAGCCGTTCCTAATTTAGCAGTGTAAGACTAGAGGGAAGGCAAGTAGACATCACGACCCACCGCCAAACTCTTGGGCTACTATTTTACCAACGAATAGTGGGATTGACCGTACATTATAACGCCCCCACAGCCGAAAGGGCGAGCATGTTTGGTGTGAAGGGGATTCAAACCTGTAACCGTCAGATTACGAGTCGAGTGTCTTAACCACCTGGCCATGCCGGGTCGTCACTTTTCTTGACTATGCTTTACTTTACGTTTATATATATATATATAAAGAAACCAGATTATATTTTGTGTAGTAAGAGACGGGTCGAATGTGGCTCAATTATCAGCATGTGAGGACTGTGGGTACAAATATTCGTGACCCGTTGCCGTAAAAAACACACTCCACACTTTGAGGTCAGGGATTCAATATAAAATTCCACTTTTCGTTCAGACAAGAGTAATCCAATAGTGGTGATGGATGGCTTTGATTATACTATGTAACAAAATTTTTACTTTTTCTTGTTCCTGGGCAGAAAGTGTTATTTCCCAATTGCTTATGCCTAAAGTAAATGGAAAAGACTTGTTTTCTCTTCAAACTTTGCATTTGTGACCTGGGAGCGTATAATGAAAACATGATATGAGACTATATTTGGGGCTGATACGTCAAAGTGATTTACATTGCAGTCGCAAGTCTCGAAAAACTACTCACTTCTAAATATTTTTGTTCATTTTTGTATAACTTTAGTATAAATACATGTAAATCTTGATTCATATGTTGTTTCATTCAGACCTTATGAAAATGAAAATGTGCAAATTTGCCCATTTTTACATAGAAAATTGGTTAATTTCTAAATTAAATTATCCATGTCACAAAAGCAAAGTTTGAAGAGAATAATGGCCATTTTTTGTACTTTTGCAACATAAGCAGTTAGGAAATAACACGTACTATTAAGAATCAAAATTTGTGTTACATAGTGTTATTGCCTGTCATCTGATCTATTATTTCAAAATTGTAGCGACGGCTATACGTAGATAACCATTGTTCCAGCTTTTCGCGAAATCTTGAAATAAACAAACAATATAATACGATCTTGTATATGATACAATAATGACACCATGTAGAGTTAACAGGTAATTATGTTAGTCAATATTAGAGCGAGAGAAATATCTTGGAATAGATATAAAATTATTTTGTTTGACTTTCTTGCTATTGGAGAAACTTAATCCCAGCATTTTTAACTCTGCTGTTTGAAATATGCTTAAAACAAAATATTTATTACGTTAACTAAATATCACACCTTAACACACCCATGCCGAGCCAGCGAGATAAGACAAAGTCGTATTTTGTAGCTGTTTGGTTGCCTGAAGAATAACATTTTATTTTCTGTTATACACAATATAAAACGTACTCGATGAAGATTTGTCTATTTTACGGAATGTTTTAACGAGTATGCGCGACGATAGTATTTAACGTATTATGCAGTATGATTAACTACTGTTTGTTTTATAAAAACAACTTATTTTTTGAACTTACAAGATGGCGAACTGTTACCTCTTTTGAATGTTTCAGTGACCCTGCCAACATTTTAATATTACAGAATGTTTTTACGAGCATCTATAATCATCCATTGTTATCCTATTTACATAAAACTCTTGTCGGTATCAAAAATGACGCATTATTATCGATTGATACAGTTCTTGAACGAACGTGCCTGATGATGGATTGCTATCGATTTCCAGGCAATTACCATAGATACGCATAATGATGACCTGTAAAAGTTTCCTCGTGAACACTCATGATGATGAATTATTATTTGTGTTAAGAACATTATAAAATGTGAGCTGTATTAATTAAAAATATTCCAAGAACTTTGGTAAGATAAATTATTATTTGTGTTAGGAATATTTCGTGGACACCAATAACAATAGATTGTTTACTCTTTAAATAATATCTTATAAATAGACATATTAATAATAATTTTGTGCGCGTGTGTGTGTGTATACTATATAATATACTTGCTAGTTAGCTGAACAGTGTTAATAAACACGAACAAAACTGAATGTTATTTATTACAGAGTATTCCTATGAACATGTCTCGAATGGATCAAATCCCCACTTGGGGCAGAAATTAAAACCGTTATGCGAACGTAATTCCAAGTAAGTTTATTATTATTAATGCGGCTAGTAGTTTGTTTGGAATAAATTACAAAACTACACAATGGGCTATCTATGTTCTGCCCACGACGAGTATGGAAACTCGGTTTCTAGTGGTATGGATCCGTAGACATTCCACTGTGCCACTGGGGGCACGCGGGTAACAGAACATTATATTTCTGAGATTTCCGTTGCCTCCTTGTAGCTCAGCTGTAAGTCTGAAGGCTTATAGTGCTAAAATTAGGATTTCGATACCAGTGGTGGGTACAACATAGATAATCTAATATGTAGCTTAACATTAACTAACCGTAGTTAAACAAGACTTTTGTTATTAGTTAAAATTGTTAGAAGAGTTTTCCAAATCTTTTAACTTTTTTGTTAACATTTGAATTGATACATGGTTATATGAAGCTCTATACATATTTTAATTAGTTTTAATAATGATAATAGATTAAATTAATGGATAAACAAAACAAGGTTAGTGAAGATGAAAGTATTACCGAAAAAATCAAAATATATTCATATTAATTAGATCAGGCTCAACATGGCCAGGTGAGTTAAGGCGTTCGACTCGTAATTTAATGGTCACGGGTTTGAATTCCCATCGCACCAATCATGCTCGTCCTTTCAGCCGTGGGGCGTTATAATGTGACGATCAATCCCACTATTCGTTGCTGAAAGAGTAGCCCAAGAATTGGCGGTGAGTGGTGATGACTTCCTTCTAGTCTTACACTGCTAAATTAGGGATAACTAGTGCAGATTGCCCTCGTGAAGCTTTGCGCGAAATTAAAAAAAAACAATACAAAAACAAACAATTAATTAGATCATTATGAAGATAAATTACAAATATTATAATATCATTAAAGCTTATAAACTCGATATCAGTCAATGAATTCAATCCCAATAATATTTCAAACTTTTATTGGCTCAAGTTTGACTTGTTACAGTCTTCTGATTTTTTTTCTTCCAGATCCAAAGACCCGTATTCCCCTGAGTTACATCCGTGGAGAAGCAAACTCCAATTCCATCAATGCCAATTTCGTAAGGGTAAGTCATGGTGAACTAAGTTCCAAACACATGAATCTTAATTTTATAGCTCTTGACCCACAATCTGAGGGTCGTAGGTTCGATTCCCTGCCTCACCAAACATGCTCGCCCGTTCAGCCGTGGGAACGTTATAATATGATGGTCAAGCCCACTATTCGTTGGTAAAGGGTAGTCCAAAAGTTGGCGGTTGACGGTGATGACTAACTGCCTTTCACTCTAGACCCCTGTTCAGTGGTACAGCGGTATGTCTGCGGACTTACACCGCTAGAAAACGACTTTAATATCAGTGGTGGTAGGCAGATTACAGATATGCTATTGTGTAACTTTGTTTTAATTGCAAATAAATTAACTATCACTGCTAAATTAGGGGCGGCTAACACAGGTAGCTCTCGGGTGGCTTCAAACCAAATCTAATTTTATAAGTCTAGGTGAGTATGTAGTCCCTTTATTTTCATCCAATAAAATTAAATTCAAACATGTAGGGATTCATATATTTTAAAAGTAAATAAACTTGTCTAAATTTCAGGAGAACCAAAATCTCGTTATATCACTCCATATGTAGGAGTATGTGCTGGCCCGGCATGGCCAAGCGTGTTAAGGCGTGCGACTCGTAATCTGAGGGTCGCGGGTTTGCATCTCTATCGCGCCAAACATGCTCGCCCTTTCAGCCGTGGGAGTGTTATAATGTTCGGTCAATCCCACTATTCGTTGGTAAAAAATAGCCCGAGAGTTGGCGGTGGGTCGTGATGACTAGCTGCTTTCCTCTAGTCTTACACTGCTAAATTAGGGACGGCTAGCGCAGATAGCCCTCGAGTAGCTTTGTGCGAAATTCAAAACAAACAATGAGTGTGTGCTACTAATTGTTGAGTCGCAGAATGACCGCAGTTTTTACTAATTAACTGCCGAAATTCTAATTGTGACTGAGCATTAATTCTTCTCATGTTAAATTAGAAAAACAAATTCTTAATTTGTCAATTCTGAAAAGTGAACGACAGTAGCTCCCATTTCTCTTCAACTACATTAATACCGTGAATGTTATATATGTTTAAAAGTCAGAACCACTGATTTTAACGTTGTAAGTCCGCAAACTTTCCGTTGTTCTACAGGGGACATTCGTGAAGAAAATCAGTAGATTGTAAAATATCACATAACAGACCTGAAACCTGAATATTGTGTCGTAGCCAGAACTATCATTCGTTTCTGAGAAGCCACCTTTAATTTCTGAAAACTAAACAGTTTCTGATGTTGGTCTTGTGGTTTCGTATGAAGTGCTAATGCTTTTGTCTGTTCTACTGTTTTGACCATCAAATTCTAAAGTTTACATCAAATTATTTTTTGTTTATTTTGTAGATGAATAAATGAGGAGACCCGGTATGGACAGGTAGTTAGGGCACTCGACTCGTAATCTGAGTGTCGCGGGTTCGAATCCCCGTCGCACCAAATGTGCTCGCCCTTTTAGCCGCGGGGGCGTTATAATGTGATGGTCAATCCCACTATTCGTTAGTAAAAGAGTAGCCCAAGAGTTGGCAGTGGATTGTGATGACTAGCTGCCTTCCCTCTAGTCTTACATTGCTAAATTAGGGACGGCTAGCACAGATAGCCCTCGAGTAGCTTTACTCGAAATTCACAAAGAAAAACAAACAATTAAATGAGAATTATTGTATATTGAAAGTTCTTTAAGAACATTAATTTAAATATATTTAGATCTCATAAAGAATAATATCAACATGTCTAGTTTAATAAGATGTGAATTACATTAGTTTGCTCAGATCTTTATGGAGATATATTAATTAAACACGCGTTTAATTTATAGGGTTATGGAGGAAAACCGGACTTCTATATTGCATGTCAAGCTCCTTTGCCTGAAACTGTGGCGGATTTCTGGAGAATGATTTGGGAACAACAGTGTAAAGTAATTTTGATGCTGACCCAGTGGGATGAAGGTGACATAGTAAGTTACTTCTTTTGTAGCTAACTGAAATACAAATGTTAAAAAAGAATACATAATGTAAGTAAATCTAGGCTATTATTAAGAAATCATGCAGCCTATTGCAATCTAAAAAGTTATGTAAACATTTTGTATACCAAGTGCAAAATAGAGAAGTAATATATCTCCCCAAGTCTTGCAAGTTTAATAGCATTTATTACCTGCAATTAAAAAGTAGATTCGATACACTATACACTTTCCTACACTTTTCACTACCACTGAGTCCATAATTGTTTCCAAATTATTTCTAATATTCAAATTATGACTTCTTTCCTACACTATTCACTACCATTGGAGTTCATAACTTTATCATCTTACGAGATGAACAATTTTATAATACTTAACGAAAAGAATCATTCAAAATATTGCGTGAAGTCACTACTTTTATGTAAAAATATGCACGAACTCCCAGTAGCTATTGGTCTGGTTTGTTTTGAATTTCACACAAAGCTAAACGAGGGCTACCTTGACCAACCGTTCATAATTTAGCAGTGAAAGACTAGAGGAAAGGTAGCTAGTCAACATCACCAACCACTAATTCTTGGATTACTATTTTATCAACGAATCATCACATTATAACTCCCCCACAGCTGAAAGAATGAGCATGTTCGGTGTGACAGGGATTCGAACTGGCAACCTTCAGATTGCAAGTTGAACGCCCTAAATACCTGACCATGTTAGTCTCCCAGCAGTTATTGGCAGAATTAGCTGTAGTATCGATGATATATTTGTCAATTTTTTCTATGTTTTGATTTTCGTATTAGGTGACTTGTAACTAGCAAGTTTAGGTCCACGAGTAATTTTAGTGGATGAATAACTTATAAAATGTGTAACGAAATCCAATGAGTTATAGAGCCCCTAATAAGTTTAAAACTAAAGGACTATAATTATGAAAAAAACAAACAAAGTGTCAGGTTAAAGAATGCCTGACGCTATAGCAAGCTATAAGTTACACAATTTACTTAAAATGTTATAAGAAAAACACACACACAAACGTATTTATATGTGTGGTGTTTTGAAATGTCTTTTGCTCACACAGTGATTCTGCATTATAAAAATTTTATTAATGGTGTTACCATTGGTGTTTATTATTTGGTGTTACCAAGTAATGTAATCCTGTGAAATATTCAGCATACACTAAATTTGGGCACGGTATAGCCAGGTGGTTAAGCCATTCGACTTGTAATATGTCACACCAAACATGCATGCCTTTTCAGCCGTGGGAGTGTTATAATGTTACGGTCAATCCCACTATTCGTTGGTAAAAGAGTTGGCGGTGGGTGGTGATGATTAGCTGCCTTCTCTTTAGTCTTACACTGCTAAATTAGGGACGGCTAGCGCAGATAGCCCTCGTGTAGTTTTGCGCAAAATTCAAAAACAAACAAATAACACTAAACGCGGAGCACCCCAGTGGTACAGTGGTATGTCTGCGGACTTATACTGCTAGATTCGGGTTTTGATACCCGTAATGGGCAAAGCACAGATATCCCTTTGTGTGGCTTTGCGCACAATAACAAAACAAGTGCTAAATGCGAAGCAAAATCTGCAATTCATCACCGAGTTATACCGGTTTCAGGAAGTTTCACCCCCTCATCAATAACCTCGGGCAAATCGAAAGAACGGCTACATGTAGTGGGAGAGTGTATATTATATTTATGGTGTTTTGATATATGTTTTACTCGGCACAGAATGATCGTATATTTGTGTATTTTTTCAATACGGTTATTCTTCTATTTTGAAGTCGTTTAATGTTTATATAATTATGAATTCCTTACATATAGGAATAAATTAACCCACGGACTCATACGTTCACTTAAGACGTCCTCGTTGGATCAGCGATACGTTTATGGAGGTAGAACGCTAAAATCCGTACTTTGATTCCACCTGGTGGACAGAGTGCAAACAGCTCATAGTGTAGTTTTATGGTCAAAAAATAACCGTACGATGTGAGATTAAATATAGACTGTGATGCATACGTATACGTACACATTTAATATATGATAAACTATACGTTAATATTATATACACCCGTATTAGAATCTATCTTTGCTAAAACACCATGTATTTTATAGTAGATTATGAGATAAATATCTCCAGTTCTGTAACTAACAAATTAAGCACGACAAAAGCACTTCTTCAAGTGTTAGAGTGTATATATATATATATATAGCGCTATTTGTGTATCTCTTCAGGATAATTGATGTCTTAAACTCGATTAAAGTAAGAAACTAAAAAACTACGTGTCCAGTAGAGGAAAGCTATTAGCTTCTCGAAAGCTAAAATATAAACAATGGTAACAAACTTCTCATTTCCCAACAGCCACAGTGTGCGCCATATTTCTCAAAAAACACTGTCAAATGCCATCGCGTGTTTGGTGATTTCCAGGTATCCTTGCACAAAAGACAAGTTGAAGAACACTACACTATCTCGATATTTCGGTTGTATAATCTACAGGTAAATTTATGTTTATAACTAATTGTTAAATATATATACTCTATTAACTCGGAGCGGGCCTGGCTTGGCCAGGTGGTTAAAACACACGACTCGTAATCAGAGGGTCGCGGGTTCGAATCTCCGTCACACCAAACATGCTCGTCCTTTCAGCCGTGGGTGCGTTATAATGTTACGGTCAATTCCACTATTCTTTCGTAAAAGAGTCGACCAAGAGTTCGTGGTGGGTGGTGACGACTATCTGCCTTCCATCTAGTTTTACACTGCAAAATTAGGGACGGCTAGCGCAGATAGCCCTCGAGTAGCTTTGCGAAACGTTAAACACACAAACAATTATTAACTGGGAGCGAATTAAGTGTTGCCTAGGTCACAACGTCAGAGAATACATTCCAAACATTCAGAAAGCGAGTGACAGTCAGTGCTGAACACATTTCTTGTGGCGGCAGTTTCTGCTGACTATAAATCTTTTACTTGGTTAGTAATGTAAATTTGAGAATGGTCATACCTGAACTCTAGGAGTTTATGACCTGGCTATTCAGCATACGTATTGTAAAAATACGTTTTTAAAATTGAAAATACCAATACATGTCGTTAAAAACAAGTATGGGGTATCTTGTAATATGTTTTTTATTATTAGGAGGTTTAAAGTCTATCATTAATATCTAAAACATTTAGTTAAAATTTGTTTGTTTGTTTTTTAATTTCGCGCAAAGCTACACGAGGACTATCTGCGCTAGCCGTCCCTAATTTAGCAGTGTAAGACTAGAGGGTAGGCAGCTAGTCATCACCATCCACTGCCAACTCTTGGACTACTCTTTTATCAACGAATAGTGAGATTGACCGTCACATTATAACGCCTGCACGGCTGAAAAGGCAAGCATGTTTGGTGTGACGGGAATTCGAACCCGCAACCTTCAGATTACGAGTCGAGCACCTTAACCACGTAACCATACCGAGCCGTTAAAATGTGAATCATTATTCTGTGCTAATTCATAGCTTTCTATTAGACATTCATCAGAGATTTTGTTTGTTAACGATTGTCGTTCTACTCCGAAAAAAATCATTAATAACCTCTGAACATAATACGTATAAAACAAGCAAAATATATAAATAATGAGATGTGTGGAATTACTTCCTCTTGCCCGGCATGGCCAGGTGGGTTAAGTCGTTCGACTCGTAATCTGAGAGTCGCGGGTTCGAATCCCGGTCGCACCAAACATGGTCGCTCTTTTAGCCGTGGGGGCGTTATACAGACGGTCAATCTCACTATTCGTTGGTAAAAGAGTAGCCCAAGAGTTGGCAGTAGGTGGTGATGACTAGCTGCCTTCCCTCTAGTCTTACACTGCTAAATGTGGGATAGCGAACGCAGATAGCTCTCGTGTAGCTTTGCGCGAAATTCAAAAACAAACAATTACCTTTTGATAACGATATTTTCAGTCGAAGTCGATTTGGTATATTTGTTTGTGAGGATTGTTCTGAATTTCGCGCAATGCTTCTCAAGGACTACATGTGCTAGCCGTTTCTGATTTGGAATTGATGGATTAAAGAGAAGGCAGCCAGTCAACACCACCATCACCGCCGATTCTTGGGCTACCTTTTACCAAAGAAAAGTAAGATTGATTGTCACGGCTCAAAAGGTGAGGACTTTTGAAGACAGTATTCGAATTCTCGAGCCTCACATTGCGAGTCGAGCGCTCTGACCACCAGGCCATGTTAAGTCTGTTTATTAACGATTATGCTTTAATTACCAGGCCATGCTAAGCCTGTTTACGAACGATTATTCTTTAACCACCAGGCCATGCTAAGCCTGTTTACTAACGATTATGTTCGAACCACCAGGCCATGCTAAGCCTGTTTACCAACGATTATGTTCGAACCACCAGGCCATGCTAAGCTTGTTTACTAACGACAATAGAAGTTAATGACAAAGAGATAATTGTAGCCAAAATACAGAGCAATTAGCAAAAAAAAAAAAATTCGTTAAGAAAAATCAGTTGAAGATGGACTAAACAACAAAATGAACTATTTACTCTAAATCTTTAGTAATATGAGTCTTTAATCTGAAGAGGACACAGAGACAAATAGGGGAAGTAAAGAGTTGCTTAGTGTTTTCTCTACACTGTTAAAGGAAGGTTTCAGAATGATTTATCCTTTCAAACGCGATAAATATTATGTTGTTTCTGTAATAAAAAGAAAATTTAAGCACTCTAGTTCTTTTTAACTGTAATATTACTTGTTTTCTATTAGACTACTGCCTGACTAAACTTCTGTCAAGGGTGCGTATAATTTCAGTTTTTTATACGATATATCATTGTAAATAACTTATATAAGTACTGGTTTAATTGTCTGTCTTAGAGAAACTTGTTTCGAGAAATAACTCATCTCTGGTGGGCAGAACGTGGGCAGCTCATGGAGTTCCAGAAGACGTAAACGTAATGCTGCAGTATCTATTGGAAGCTCGGCGCTATGTGAATAATAACACTGGCCCTGTTGTCGTTCATTGTAGGTAAGTTTAAAGAGAAAATACCCCCTCTGGGACAGCTGTAAATCTGCGGATTTACAATGCTAAAATCAGGGGTTCGATTCCTGTTGGTAGACACGGCAGATAGCTCAATGCGGCTTTGATATAAGAAAAACATAAACACACAATTAAAGAAAAGAAGCGCTTTTAGTAAGTTAAGACCCCCTGTTCACGAAAGCCCAATTTCTCTTAGCGTCACGCCAAATTTTGAAATATTATGTTCCAGAAAGCGCTGATTGGTAGAAATAAACTTCATAAATCTATTATTCATAATTTTATTTTTCAGATTTGAAATACACGAAGTTTGAATAACTATACAGCTGTATACAGCAGAAGTGGTTTTGAAGGTTTCATCGTTTCCATATTCTTCTTGCTTTCTTATAATATAATTAGATTTTGACCTCTCAGGTCAGTTGCCCTTCTTGTTACTATTCTTTCTTCACTTCCAACATCATTTCTTTACTTCCAATTAATTTGATTTGCTCTTTTCGAGCATGAATCCAAAAGTAAGCAGCATTTAGAAACACCATAGGCGAACCAGTCTTTCTTTCTTTCTATGAATAGGCTCCTGGAAAGCAGGGGCGTGGCCAGAAATAGCCATTGAGGGAGAGGGACGCCATGCTAGGAGGGTCTGGGGGCATGCCCCCGGAAAATTTTTAAATAAAAACATAAAAGAAAAGCCTGAATTATGTATTCTGAGACCACCTTTTGAGTAAATTTCAGAATGGCACACTGAGGTGTTTGTCTTATGTTTTTAATCATAAATAATTATATAGGCTTATATATATAATATATAACTTAAAGTTATCAGGCCCAACAAAGTGGGCTTACAGTCCTGTCATCAACATATAAAATATAGAGTCACTCGGGAGAGTGCAAAATATATGTATAGTGTCTACAATCTGTATTCAAATACCATGGACAGTGTATGTTCAGAGTCCCTGGATTTCAAGAATCAACTTCACAAATAAACAGTGGGTGGCACCGTGACAGGCTGGCAGCACCATGGTACTGTAAATGTGACATTGACAAACAGAAGTTGCGATAAACAATCATTCACTATGTCAAGCCTGAAAAAGCATATATTTCTCTACTAGTGGGTTTTCTCGACATCACTGATTAATTAGAACTATGTCTTTCTGTCTCTTTTAGATAAACGCTGAAACAAAACAAAAAAATGCCTCTTTGAGAATGCCTGGAAGCCAGGGAGTAATTATGTTTTTCCCCAGTGTGGTCCAAGAAAGTTGAGTTTTCAGCATCGTTGGCTTTCACAGTGGAGATGGCTACTCTGCAGTCAATATGCAAAGGGTGCTTTCTGCAAGTACTGCTGTCTTTTTGCTCCTGATGGTGCTAGTGCTGGAAGCCAGAAATTGGGACAATTAGTGAAATTTCCATACACAAACTGGAAGAAAGCAGTTGAAGACTTCAAGGCACATGAATTGAAACAGTGCCACCAAGACAGCAAAGAAAAAGCTAACAATTTTCTACAGGTCGTAAACACAAGTTCATCTGTGCACTTGTAGCTTGATGCAATTTACAAGCAAGATGTTTAACAGAACCGGCAATATTTAATGTCTATTATTGATACTGTATTGATAGTATTATTGGGAGGATTTAGCTTTGAGGGGAAAATATGATGCTGGTCCAATGTTTGTTGGTGAAACTGATGAATAGTCCATCAATAATGATGGGACTTTCCGGGCAGTTTTGCGCTACATGGCAAAGGGTGATGTCAAGCTTTCAGCAAGCCTTAAGAGTATAAAGAGGAATACTACATATTTGAGTCCTCAAATTCAAAATGAAATCATCAATGCCTGTAATACTCATGTTCTTGATGCTTTGGTCAACAGGGTTAATGCTGCAAAGTGTTTCTCAATATTAGCTGATGAAACAACAGATATTTCAGGCATTGAACAGTTTTCGCTGTGTGTCAGATATTTGCATGCCAATGACAACTCTGTTGCAATCTATACCTCATTATGATGTGACAGGGAGAAACTTGGCTGATGTTATCATAACCAATATGACAAAATATGGAATTGACATGACTTATCTGCGAGGACAAGGGTACGACGGTGCTGCCTCTATGAGTGGAAATTCAATGGTGTCCAGAGACACATAACTGATAAATTCCCACTTGCACCCTATGTACACTGCAGTGCCCATTCTCTAAACTTGGCAATTTCTGATGCTTGTATAGAAATTTCTGTGCAAAGTTGCATAAGAGTAATTTCTAGCATTGAAAACTTTCTCATTAGACCCAACCGAAAGCACGTTTTGGCTCTTTCGGTGAATAATAAAGCACCTGAATCGATAAAAAAGTTTGAAAGATTTCTGCCCCATTCGGTGGGTTGAGAGGCATGACTCAGTCATTGTCTTTCCAGAATTAATTCATGCAGTTGCAGATGCCCTTGAGACCATATCAGATTGGCAAGACAAAGATTCTGCCACGCAAGCCAATCAATTGTTGTGTTCTATAATACAACAAGAATTCATCATCACTCTACTTACCATTGCTAAATTGTTTTCCTTTAGTTTACCTCTGTGCAACTTACTGCAGCAACAGAACATTGATTTAGGTGCTGCGATGCATCACGCAGAAATAGTGGAAGATTTAATCCGTTCACTCAGAAATAATACTGTGAATGAATTTAACAACATTTTCTGCGAGGCTCAAACTCTATGTAGTGAGCTTCAAATTGACATCATAATGCCAAGGCAGGCTAAAAGACAGATGTACCGTGCTAACCCACAAACCTCTAGCCTTGAGGACTACTTTCGTATTGTTGTATTTGTACCATTTGTTGATCACTTTCTTTTGCATATATGTGACCGTCTGTCTAGTCACAAAACTCTCCTTACAAATTTCACGTGTCTACTACCATCAGGATCTATCACAGAACGGTCAGAACCTACAGCACAACAATGTGACCAAATTAAAGAGTTGGTCAATATATACAAGGCTGACATTGACAGCACTTCACTAGCTGCAGTAGGTAAACTTAGGGTTTGGTACAAATCATTTGCGAACAACAGACCAAAAATGTCATAGATGCATATGCAATGAGAAATGTAGAAATGTTCACAGTCATTTCTAGACTGTTGAAAGTATTTGCCACGCTGCCTGTGTCAACGAGCTCAGTGGAGCGTTCGTTTTCAACTCTCAGAAGACTCAAAACGTATTCGAGAGATACCACCATTGAAAATCGATTGAATGGCCTGGCCTCATTATACATTCACCGTGATATTAAAGTTGAATCAAACTGTGTTGTAGATGTCCTGGCAAGAATGAACAGGCGTTTGATCCTTTCATGGATATTCGATTGTATTTCTCTAGTTTCGACAAAACTTGCTGTATTAAAAGTGTTCAGTCAGAAATTTGCATTTGACCATTTGTTATGTGTGAAATTATCTGGCATGCAATCACGGATCTTTATGAAACTTCATAGGTGGCAACTGAACTTGTCTAAAGAGTTTGGGTCCATGGGGGGCTCACCCCCGCTCCCCTTGGCTACGCCCCTGCTGGAAAGACATTTTACAGATTTCACTTATGAGTGTATTTTTTTAATCAGAAGAATTTTTTTAGATTGTATTATTGGATTACGGTTAAGAAGTTTGGTGCTTCCAATCTATTTTTCGACTTTGAGATTTTTTTTTACTGAAAGTTGGTCGGTTTTTCGCGATTGTGGGTCATAAACAGAGAAAGTAACATATTTCATTCAGAATAATTTAAACTGTAATAACCTTAGTATGTAAATCATTGCGTTAGTTTACAAATGCAGTGTACTTAAATGTACATTATATCTTACAGAAACCTGTCTTATATATATAGGCATGGCCAGGTGGTTAGGGCGCTCGATTCGTAAGCCGAGGGTCGCGGGTTCGAATCCCCGTCACACCAAACGTGCTCACCATTTCAGCAGTGGGGGCGTTAGTAGTGCTAAAAGAGTAGCCCAAGAATTGGCGGTGGGTGGTGATGACTAGCTACCTTCCCTCCAGTCATATACTGCTAAATTAGGGACGGCTAGCACAGACAGCCCTCGTGTAGCTTTGCGCGAAATCCAAAACAAGTCAAACTTAAATATATGTAAGATTAGCGTATCTTTTTTTTTTTGCCCTTGGGTGCAAAGCTACAGAATGTGCTCTCTGTCGAAATTCGATTCTTGAAGTTATGAGCCCCAGACTCATCGCTGAGCCACCAGGGGGCAATAGTGTAACATTAGTATGATCGTGATATGTATTTTGTTTGATCAATGGAAGAGTGTTTTCAGTCTTGTATTCTTAAGTAATTACTTATGTTGGTATAGTAACTCCAATCAGACTACAGTTCTTTGGTGTGTACGTGAACGTGGCAAGTGAGTGCTAACCCTAGTTAATAACACTTTATAATCAGTTTTGTTTATTTTCTTACAGTGTAATGAACTGAAAAATTTGTGTTTACTGTCACGTTTTTGTTTCAAATCCAGATTTGAGGAACTTAAATAAAAGCAGTTTTGTTCTTCATGCTATAATTTCAACTCAGTTACGTCAGTCCAAGGTCGTTATGTGTATTTTGTAAACAGAAAGAAAAATGAACAAATAGGCGTTCTCTTTTGCAATATTTTAGAGCCCGAATTATTGAAATGTGTGCAATGTATTTCAAATTGAGCAGTAACGACATTATATGTACTAAATCTATACAAATATAATAGTACTGTCTGTTGTATGTCTATGTAACTACTTCAGAGTGTTTAGCTGGATCTTTACCAAAATTGGTATGAAAGTTCATAAGGTTCGTGCGGTGGTAGAAACAAATTTTGAGTTTTGCATTTTGCGATTTTTAAGAGCGTTTGTGTGTTTTCACTACTACTTCGCCCCATGTATATGAATCTTCAATAAATTTGGTGTGATGGTTTATTGGATTCATGGGGAGATGCATGCTTGTTTGTTATTAAGCACAAAGCTATATTCTGCTCACCACGGGTATCGAAACCCAATTTCTAGCGGTATAAGTCCGCAGGCACACCACTGTACTAACTGAAAGCAAGAGATACATCCAAATTCGTCGTTTCATATTTTGTGTTTTGAAGTTTTTATGGGCGCTTTTTACATTTACGCATAAGGGAAGCAACGTTTCACGTCCTAAGATAACTTTTCATTAGCCATGTATTTACATAACTTTTGTCCAGGGACGGGTACTCGAGCTACTTAAAATATAACTTAATATTGAAAGTGTTTTTTTTTGTCAGCAATGAATAATGCCCCTGTATTGTTTTGTCTATTTGAATAACGATGTGTTTTAAATTTCGCGCAAAGTTACACGAGGGATATTTGTGCTAGCTGTCCCTGCTTTAGCCATCAAAGGTTATTCTTTTATCAAGAAATAGTAGGATTGACCGTCATATTATAACGCCCCCAATGCTGAAAATACGAACGTGTTTGGTATGATGAAGATTCGCCCTGAGATTACGAGTCGAACACACCAACCACCTGGCCATGCCAGACCATTGAATAACGAAACGGAATATACCAAAAAACTGTGACTTGACACCAGTAAAAAGCGACATTTTAAAGCATTGAATGAGTCAATGAAAATTGCTTTTATATTTTATTTTCACAGTGTGTGTGTGTGTCTGTGTGTATGTGTTTCTTATAGCAAAGCCACATTGGGTATCTGCTGTGTCCACCGAGGGGAATCGAGCCCCTGATTTTAGCAGTGTAAATCCGAAGACTTACCATTGTCCCAGGAGAAGGACTATTTTCACAGAATAAATACTTGATGATATGTTATTTTAAACCTCTAAAACGGAAGTATTAAAAGAAAGGTTATTCCTTTTTCCCAATATTCGATGTACCATGAACTTTGCCATTTTTAAGGTGTCTGTATTAAACATTAAGGAAAAAAAATCTGTCGAACGCTTTAACTTTAGATTATAAGAGAATGTGTTCTTTGTATTACAGTTCCGGAACGGGAAGAACTGGGATTGTGTTAGCCTTAGATATCTGTATGAGAGAGTTCGAAGAATGTCGAACTGTGGACATCCTCCGTTGCGTATCCAGACTTAGACAAGATAGAGGTGGCGCTGTTCAAACAAAAGAACAATATTTTTTTCTTTATGAGGTATGTGTAGTGTATAGAACTGGTACATGGAGTAAACAGTTTGAAGGTCATAGCGAAATGGAGTTGTTTTAACAGACCTCTCACGAGCCAGGGGAAGACATTTTTGTCGAAAAGAAAACCATCCAGTCTTGTTTTTCTTAATTTAAACCGAAATATTTTGGAAATTTTTATTGCTTAAAATTAAAAAAGAAAGAATTTCCCATACTCTTGGGGCTGCGAAAACTGATTTTTAGTAGTAAGTTGACCATGACATTATGTAACACAAGTTTTTCCTGGATAGTATATGTTATTTCTTAATTGCTTATGTTGTAAAAGTACAGAAAATGGCCATTATTCCCTTCAAGCTTTGTTTTGTGGCCTAGATAATGAAATTTAGAAATTAACCTGTTTTCTACGTAAAAACGGGCAAATTTGCACATTTTCATTTACACAAGGTCTGAATAAAACAACACGTGAATCAAGATTTACATGTATTTATACTAAAGCCATATAAAATTTTTAGAAGTGAGTAGTTTTTGAGATTTTCTACTGTAATGTAAATCACTTTCACGTATCAGCCCCAAATATAGTCTCCAATTATGTTTTCGTTATACGCTCCTTGGTAGCGGCGTTCAAAGTACAGTATATTTTGGTGGGAGCGCTAGCCTTGCTTCTCTGAGTATTCTCCCATGTTCTCCTTGAATTTATCAAGATGAGTGTCAAGGATATGGACTTCCAGTGACACCCTGCAGCCCATTTTGCCGCAGTTCTTCACCAAAGCCTCAACCAGTTCCACATAATTTTCGGCCTTGTGATTGCCCAAGAAGCCCCAAACTACAGCGACAAAGCTGCCTCAAGCTTTTTGTCTTTCTTACTGAGCTTCTTGGGGAATTCTGTGCACTCCAGGATCTTCTTTATTTGTGGTCCATCTAAGGCACCAGCTTAGGGAAGAAGTCTCGAAGGTACTTGAAGACTGCAGACTCCTTATCATGAGCTGTGACAAGTTATTTCATAAGACCCAATCTTATGTGAAATGGTGGGAACAAAACCTTCTAAAGGTCCACTAATGGCTCACACTTGACATTGTGCCTCTCCACAGAGAAGTTGGTCTGTTGTGGCCAATGCTTCCTATTGTAGTGTTCCTGCTGTCCCAAAGGCAAAGATAACAGGGAAACTTGGTAAAGCCTCCTTGGAGACCCCTCAGGAATGCCACCATTTTGAAGTCTCCGTTAACCTCCCAGCCATACTCATCATACTTCAAGACTTCTATCAGTCTTGAATCTGTTGTATTCCTCTTTGAAGCGTACCGAAAGATATTTAAATTTTAAAATATCTAAAATTTGTATAATATAAAGTCTTACTATTCAAGCGACGAAAAAATTGTCCGTCTTACCTTCTAGAATTTTTTGCACTTGCAGGTAAAATAAGGTGCCTAGGTTTTGTTTTGATCCCCGAAAGGCATGCCAAAATATGCCTTGTAGAATTCACACCTTTTAGCAGATGCTGTCACAGAGCACTTTTTGGCTCTTGTCTTAATAAATTGGCCACATACATAGCAGAATGTGTCTGGAGAATGTCTGCAGCTTCTTGATGCCATCTCTGATAAATCAGATAGGTCTGTGTGTTCACTGAGGCAGCTAGAACTTAAATAAAGTGGTAAGTGGTAAGCTCCTGTATACATATTACAATGGAAAGTTCAAAAAAAATTTAAAAGGTCCTTGAAAATTCTTGTAAGTTCTACAACATTCTAGAAAGTTCTTAAACATTCTTGTAAGTTTGAGAAAATTCTCTGTCAGCTACTCAGCACTGAATCTACCTGGAATGTTCTGAAAAATGGGTAAATTTGTAAATTTCCTTCTCCAAATCACAAAAGCAAAAGTTGAAGAGAAAAATAGGTATTTTCCATTTACTTTAGGCATAAGCAATTAGGAAATAACAGTTTCCGCCCAGGAACAAGAAAAAGTAAAAATTTTGTTACATAGTGTAATCCGTCAGCGCTTGAGCTTAACGTCCAAGCACGAGAAGCATGACAGTCTCCAAATGACACACAGAAGTCTTCAGGAACCATTTAGAACCACTTTGGTAGATTCTATGCAGGAAGGCGAGTTAAATATTATACCTGTAGCTACTTTCAAAGTGTTCCTGCCTACTCATCCCACTGCTGACTATCGTAATGCTTCGACCTTCCATACTGAATCGCAGGTTAAATCTTTCGTATCTAAACTGAAAGTTAAACAAAAAAAGGTGAGAGTAAAAGCATAAAAGGGATGCAGTTGCTTAATTAATTATCTGTGAATATTGAAATGTACTGAATTATCTTCCATCAGTTACACCTTAATACTGACTGGTATGGAGACTCGAGGATGCTGTATTCCGCTTAAAAAATTATAATTTACGGATTGAACTTTTAATGTTCAACAAACTATAGAGTGAATACCCTTCTTGGCTACTGAGGGACGTGTTAACATATGTAAATGTATATATATTAAATTATTCAATGCATTTCTAGTAGACAAGATACGGATTAATTTATACCAACCGTATATTTTGTCACAACTTGAACAAAAATATTTTATACAAACATTCACATATACATTGATAATAACAAGTTAGAAATCAGGTAAAGCGTATTTCAAGAGATAATAATACCTCATCACTGAGGTCTAAGTTTTAGATTCAAATGTTTTATTCAGAACATTAAACAAGCGTAAGTTTCTACGATTACGGATGTTTTAATCTACTTGAAACTTGCGTTTAAGTTCAGTTTTTAAATTTAATTTCGCATTGAACTTAACTATTTGTTTACTGCTGTCTTGAAATATAGGGTGGTCCTAAGAACTTTCCTGAAAACTAGGCAAAATAATATCTTTAGGGAAATTTACTTACTACAATAAATGTGACAAGCCAACAACGTATATTATCGAGTAGTTTATGTTTTTAGGAATCAATCAAAAATACAATAAGATATCTCAGATCGACTACTACTTAAAATATATATACAATAATTAAGTAGGGGAGTTATTCAGGACCTAACGTTTTTGAATCCCCAGTAAATTGCTTCGATTGAAAGTTTTGTTTGTAGTTTAATTGTTTAATGTTGAAGAATACATTATTTGAATATTATTATTGTAATGATGTTTTAAAAAATCCAGTTTAGCCACTGATTAAATATTTTGTTAAAATAAAATTATTCTGTTCTTCTTCTGGATTAAACTAATAATGTTTCTCTTGTCCTGTTTTTAAACTAATAATGTTTCTCTTGTTCTGTTTTTTAAATTAATAATGTTCCTCTTGTTCTGTTTTTAAATTAATAATGTTCCTCTTGTTCTGTTTTTAAACTAAAAATGCTTCTCTTGTTCTGTTTTAAACTAATAATGTTTCTCTTGTTCTGTTTTTAAATTAATAATGTTCCTCTTGTTCTGTTTTTAAATTAATAATGTTCCTCTTGTTCTGTTTTTAAATTAATAATGTTCCTTTTGTTCTGTTTTAAACTAATAATGTTTCTCTTGTTCTGTTTTTAAACTAATAATGTTTCTCTTGTTCTGCTTTTCACTTTCTTTCAGGCTTTAAATTAATATAGCTGCCGATTTGTCAATCAATCGCGTGGATCGTCTATTATGGTTTATAATGTTTAGTCTCGACTCCGAGAATATTGGTTTTCTCAAATTTATTTCTCAAACTGAGATGTGCACATAGAATTATAAAACGTGTCGATCGCGCACGATAGGAATTCTTGGAATAAGTTCTATCATCTATTCCTGCAACGAAGCTGAAAATATAAGAAAAGATTCTGATTTACATTGTCATTACGATTTGTAAGGAGTTTACTTTTTGTGTAAAACATAAAATCAATGTGTCTAGATATATATGTTAAATATTAAATTATGAATTATATATTGCACTTTGATTTAAAGCAATATGTTCTAAACATCATAATAATTGTATGTATATATACATGTGTACATTAATATAATTGTAAATTACTAATATTGAATAACAATCCGATTTTCTTTTCGTATGTGCTTCCATGTTGGTATATACATATATGTATCTATGTACATATCCCAAGTTCGATCCCTGTCAGTCACAGGTGTGTTTTTAATATGCTCGGCATGGCCAGGTGTGTTAAGGCGTTCGACTCGTAATCTGAGGGTCGCGGGTTAGCATTCCCGTAGCACCAAATATGCTTGCCTTTTCGGCCGTGGGGGCGTTTTAATATTACGGTCAATCCCACTATTCGTTGGTAAACGAGTAGCCCAAGAGATGACAGTGGGTAGTGATGACTAGCTGCCTTCCCTCTAGTCTTACACTGCTAAATTAGGGACGGCTAGCACAGATAGCCCTCGAGTAGCTTTGCGCGAAATTCAAAAACAAAACAAAACAAAACGTTTTATTAATTTATTATAGTCAGGCTATTCAGTTAAAGTTTTTAATTTTTCAAACTTGCACGACATTATAGCAAAATTTCAAGGTTGGGAATTATTACAGCTTCTCAGTTATAAAGCGGATTAGACTCTCTTAGCACTTCTTCCGATAGCTTCGTCATTTTTTCAATTGAAGAACAAATACTGTATTGTTTTTTTTGTAAGTGCTTTTTGATTTCTTATGTGCAATACTATTCATTATCCTCGACTAAATCGATATAAAGAACGAACATAAATGTAATAGAATTCTAACTAAGCCACAGCTTGTATAACAACTACTTTTATTGTTTTAATTAATTTAAAACACCTGTTCGTGCAACAGCTTCTATCTCCCCCCAAAAATCATCTTTCAACGTGTATATTAAGCAGTGCTATAAAAACTATTTATCATTCAGACATCATATGTCATGTAAGCATTATATAACTTGTTTCTCACATTTTAAGAAATGCAATTATTACACCCGTGATTAGTGAGGTACATTAAATTTTGATAACGAGACATTCGAATCTGATGGTGTGAATATCTCCAAATATATCGAATGTCGGTGATGATCAAATGGAAGGCAAAGTAGAAGTACTGTTAGGTATTATAATTTATCTCGGACAAATCTCCGTTATATTATGTTACGCAAATTATGTATGTTACGCGTCTGTTTTTTTTTTTTTTTATTTCGCACAAAGCTTGTTTTGTTTTTGTTTTTTGGAATTTTGGAAATTAAAAAACCGTCAGTTTTTCAATAACAGTACAACTTTTAATTTATAAAAACACAAAAACACTTAAAGTTCGTATCAGTAAATCTTATGAAAATGTATGATGTAATAGCTTGCGTCCTACTGTGTAAGTCCGTATACATATCACAGTACTACTGGGAGGCTCACTCACTCTTTAATACATCAGAAACCTTTTGACGTATTAACTATTACTACTGTTTGACGAGAGGCCTCTTCAACGCCTGAGACGGCACATGTAATGTGACTAAGATAAAACATTTGCTTTCAATTATGCGTTCTTATAATAACCATAACATGAAAAGTACTGAAATTTTAATATATTAACTGGAAATAACCAGTCTCAGGATATAAGAAATTATATGAACTGATTTCGCAGTTTTGTTAAACTGAAATAAGTTTTCCATAACTTAAAATTTATTATTTTAACTTGCTATTTTCATTTTTCATATAAAAGTTTGTTCTACTGTTACAATGTCCACTACTATACAAACACCGATGTCTAGAGATAAACGTTGTCAAACAGCATGTTTACAAGTGTTTGTGTGTATGTTTAATATATATTTGTATATTAGTTCCAAGAAAACATTATTTTGGTTTCACAAAATTAACGTTTCACACAACTATTATAAGTATCTGCTATTTTAAAACAAAATTTTTAAGCTATTAAACTTTCTGAATAAAGTCTTATATTTTTATAAATATTTTAATTCCACTATATGTCTACTTTGTCATGTTTTCAGTTTTAAAGTACCAGGGTACCTGTTTCAATAAAGATAATTCAGTATGTGAAAACGTTAAAATATCCTGTAGTAACATAAAATTAATTACTAAACCAATCTCGGTTCTCGACTGCCTGTGATTGGTTGGTAGCAATAAGGTTATACAAACAATGTATTTTATTGGCTGATTCACTGTGATAATTACCTGCTCCTAATATTATTGTATATGCATTTTTGTCATTCAACGAAATGAAAACCACACAATACATAAATGAAGTTTACACTTTAATTTAATTGTCTGTTTAACAGTCATGCCTTTAAAATAATCAAACCATTGAATATTATGGTAAAAATCAAGCACTTTTCTGTGGCATATAAAATGGAAGCTAAATCAAACCTAGTTTAAAAATATCAGAACAGGGTAAACAGATATTACAAATATATTTCTTTATCAATCATGTTGCCTATAAAACAAAAATCTGATAAAACTCAAGATAACAGTAAAAATCAGAGGAACCATTCCATTAGTTGATAACAGATGTAAGAATGGAACAATCGGTTTAGTAGACCAGGGCATCCAACAAATTTCACAAATGATTTAAAATTACTTCTACAAAACAACAACAAAAATGTCCATAAGTTTTTTAGTCCACAGTCAGTATCACATATCAAGACATAAATGTTTCAGCTCAATGTTTATAAAAAAGGTTCTATTATTGAGTATCGTGTATTATAAACTTATACACCTTGTTTCCTTTTCTGTAGGCCCAGCATGGCCAAGTGGGTTAAGGCGTTTGACTCGTAATGTGAGGGTCGCGGATTCGAATCCCGGTTGTACCAAACATTTTCGCCCTTTCATCCCTGGGGGCGTTATAATGGCACGATCAATCCCACTACTCGTTGGTAAAAAGAATTGGCGGTGAGGGGTGATGACTAGCTGCCTTCCTTCTTGTCTTACACTGCTAAATTAGGGACGGCTAGTGCAGATAGCCCTCGATAATATGGATTTTTATGTTAAAATTAGAAAGTACTTCCATTTAGCTGAAAAATTCTGAAATTTCATTTCCATGACCTCTTAAAATCTCCTAACAAAATATTAAATGTTTTTATCAGTAAAACATTATATTTTATCTGTTATTTTCTCCACTGTAACTTTATATGAGGTTGTCCCATTTGACTGACCTTGTGACCACCAAATAAAAAAATCAATATATACTTAAATTACGTTTTTCTTTCTAGAATAACTTCAGATTGTAACATGAAACATTTCTTTATTCTAAATATCTTGAAATGTACAACAGTATATATCTGTTTATACTTATAGTTTTATTGTCCTTTTGAATCATATTTAACTGATATTCTCACCATAAAATTTGTAATTTACTTGGTAAATGTGAAGATCAAATTACCCAACTGAATCACATAAGACTACTTATGAGTTGCTTGCAAGCATACCTCATATAAACTTATTATTCCTTATTTTATGTAATCTAACCTAAAACGGTTATAATCAGCTAAGCTCATTGATGTTTGATGTGAATAAAGTTTGAACTTCCAGTGAAAATAGACAATTTTCAATACAGAAAACAATTTATCTCATTTGATAGATTAAAACCTTTGCTTGCTATTGAATATAAAAATATAGTATTAAACACAGAGAAAATTAACAGCAACTCTGAAAAACAGGATTTGATGGGTCAGTGTGAATGTGGGGTATGATTTTCTATTTTGTAGCACTGTAACTAAATAAAATTTGCCTGAACACTGTTAATATCATAAGCAATTTATTTCAAATTTAATATTTCTTGGAGGGAATGTAAATACATTAGAGAATAAGGATGTCAAGAAGAAAAGTCACAATTCTCGTACTGATGTAAAATTAAGGACTGAAACCTGATGTGTTACTAAAGTTTGGATTATTAACTATGTTTCTATGACAAACTTATTCATATACCATGATAAGAAAGTAGTTCAATTAAATTTAAAATGTAACTCACTAAAACACCATAACATTCACAGAAAAAATTAAACAAGGGTGGAAATATATACAACAGAAAAGTCAAAGGTCTCTTTCCTAGTATTTAGTCAGGAACTTAATAATAAATTATAATACAAGCAAGTCCTGATATCTGACTTTGGATCTGACTATTCAATAAACACACCTGATAGCCACACATACTTAACATCTTGAAACGGAGATCTCAAATGATGAAAATTACATAGAAAGAAAATGATTACTTAATAGACACACAATAACAGTAATACATCTTATGCTGTGTTTAAAATATATTTCTCTGTAACTGACTACTTTTATATCTAGCTCTGAAATATAATGAGCAATATTACTTGACATTGAGGTTAGTCTTGCAAAATCTTTGACAATTTAAAACAAGACATTTCTTTCTCTTCAAAGCTCATACAAATGCAAAAATGACAGCATTTGAAAAATATGAAATGCAAAAGGAAAAAAAAACTGTAGGTGCCCAAAACCCTTTAATTGTCTCTCAACTACAGAATTAGCATACAATTTCAAGAAGTAAGGTCATTCTAAAGCTGTGAAAAAAAAAATCTTCAGAAAATTATGTGGATGTCTTAAGAATATTAAATGGAGAAATGTATCCTGTATTAATTTATAATATGTGTTTGTTTGTTTAGAATTAGGCACAAAGCAACACAATAGGCTATCTGTGCTCTGCCCACCATGGATATTGAAACCTGGTATTTAGCAGTGTGATTCTGCAGACATACCGCTGTTCCATTGGGAGACATGTTTGTGAATTTGTTTACTTGTCCACATACCTTTCCCACAGTTTTGAAGATGGCGAAACAAAATGTTTTGAGTGAGATTCTGGTTAATTCAAGTAGGGTCATTATCTATATAGTATAGCCACCCCACCTCCATCACTAAAAAGAAGGTAAAATGCACTACAAGGTTAAATCAAATATAATAGTGATCTAGGAGCAGGTGTTTTAGGGGTCTTCAACCTAAATCTGGCATTGAATTTTGTGTTCCTAGTCCCCTCATTGATTTATATGACCCTCATAAGTTAAAGGTGCAAAATGTGGGGTATGTACTGAAGGATCATGGGTGGATGTTCTAACAATATTTTTTCATGGGTTTAATCTCTTCTTCAAGTAAGATATAAATACATCTGGAGATAATGGAAGAATTTCTGGTATACTGGAGTATCTACAAATCATGAGAGGACTTTAGAGCACAACAGTACAGATCAGATATTCTATGCTTGTTTTAAACCTAAGCTGAACTCACTTTATGGATCTGTTGAATTATTCCTGTAGATAATCTGTTAAAAATGATTCTTCAACAGGACAACTGTTTTTGAACATTAAGTGCAACTTTCTCTAATTCACTCTAAGGTTCATTTTCTACAATCTTCACAATTTGCTTAAGAACAAGTTTTATCAGAATGATTAAATTTTGATTTTAAAATCTACCTTAGTGTTTATTTTTAATTATAAGGTCTATGTTTGCATATTAATATTGGTATTTTAGTATTAAAACACAGTTGTCAGTGTGAATAAAACCAAGGCTAGCTCACTCTAGTTACTGCAAAAAACAAGGTTCTCTTGAGTATCAAACATTTTGTTTTTTATACTAAAATATATGTAAGTGAAATAATTTCAATGCAAAAACAAGTAATTATGGAAATGTTTAATATTTGCATAAATGTTGTTGTTTCTTTATATTAAGCTACAGAAATAAGCACAACAAATACTGCAGAATAATTTTTACAAACAACATTACAACTAAGTGTAAGCTTATTATGTATATATACCTATGTGTATTATAAATAAACTGATTTGAACTCTGTTCTAGACAAGTATAATATATTAATATCAGATTAAGTGAAGAAGGTCTTTTGACTTTCAAGAACAAAATTAATGCAACATCATAATTATATAACTATCATAAGCATATTTGTATATATCATCTTGCATATTTAAATTTGTAGTAATTTTTGTTAAACATGTTTTATTTGGGGGTCATTTGCATCAGTGATCATCAGATTTATTGAGTAATGACAAGTAATCTCCGATATTTTGACAAAAGACTACTAAAAACTTGCATTTAATGTCGGATGGTAGAGCTATTATAGTTTTATATTTATCATATCATGATACATATGCCACACTAAGACAAATACACTGAAACACACAAAATCTGTACTACATCTCTAATTAATTGACGTAAAAGAAATATTTATCAAACAACACAAACGTTTTAACAAAAGCACATTTGTGATAAATAATAAGTCATTTACTTGAATTTAACACAGTTCAACCATCCCATCCAAAGACAAAAACATTTAAAATGTTAAATTTACAACACTAAAGATGAAACTAACAATTCCTTTCACAGGTTTTCTCTACACTTTCTGCAAGTTGACCTCCTCATAATGTCAGCATATGTACAAAGACATGTTCATTCCACCCCACTCCCACATCAATGACATTTTAATCAGCTGACATAAATTTTTATTTTTGTGAAGGTTTACTCAACCATTTTCTACACTGCCAGAAAACCCAAAATATTTCCACAATACTAAACTACAGAGCATTAAAAGCCTTCAAATTTGAGGTGCAAGAATTTCATTTTAATGTAAGGATTTTCCAATTTGTTTAAATGCACTGAAATTGTATTGGTGACAAATAAGTGACTATTCGCACATACTATTCTCATTCAGTGCTGCCCTCTTTATACTTCCCACTATCTTCAAGACTTTCATCTAAGCTCATGTTTATACATGGAATTGCTGGATACTAATAAGTACATGAAAATCCTCCACTATATGAAGTGTGACTCATTAATAGCACAACTCACTCCCTCTGTGTTCAACCATCATTGTGAAAGCAAGAAATTATGCACTAAAGAGAAGTGTAAAAGGAAGTATCTATCAGAAATACATTTCAGTCCATGAAAATGTTGAATGTTAAATTCTATTCACATACAACTATAATCCAGCACTGAAACAGTGAAGGGATCACAAAAGTAAAATTTACTTCAAGAAGCACTCAAAATGAACCAATAGCATGGGACATTGTATACAATGGAACAGTATAGAGACAAACAGTATCAATATTCTTTTGAAGTAGTTAAAAAGGTTTGGATATGCTTATATATAGATCCTCATTTTAGTCAGGGCCATTTCTAAAATAACATCACTTTTGCAGGAAAGCATGGATGTGACCTTTAACTGGCTCTGTAAAAGAAAAAAATGTTTCACTCTTTAAATTTTGGAAAAATGCAGCTTCAGTGAAAGCATCATTCACACATTGTTTCTTTAAAGACAAAGGAAAACCAAGAAGAATAATTATAACTCATTACATAGTCAGTGTAATCCATTAAGACAACACAGTAACAAAAAAGTTTGATGAGAGTGAAAAGATGTCCACTATATAATTAGTTGTGAACAAAGATGAGAACAGTTATGTCTAATCAATCCCTAGTAAACTCTAACTTTTGAAAGTGTCTACAATTTTCAACTTAGAATTAAAATTTAGAAGAATTACTCTAAATTCCTAATGAATTTTTTTTCTGTAAATTTATGGACAACATTTAGAAACACCTCCTTTGAAAAACTAATTTTTACAAATTAATTTCCAATACCATATACTTTTCTCTTATACTCCTAGCATTTCAACAGTAACAATCAAGTCTATCCTTTTCTACTGATTCTGTACTAACTTCCCATGGAACATTTTTCATTTCCTCTTATTCTTTGTGTTTAGTTTTAGTTTAAAACCTCCTTTATAGCTGAGTTAATAGTCTTAGAAAACAAGCCAGCTGCTACAGTATTTAAAAATAAACCTCCCATTCCAAAACGCACCCTTCCTCCTCTGAACTAGTCGATATAAGTCCAGTCAGTCTACTCATCCTTACAGTTTACCTAAACCTAACATTTAACCCTAGTGACCTACTTATAAGTTCATTTACACAGATTATTCTATACATATATCTTGTCAATAAATCACCCACAAATTTCACATACTTCTCTGATCCTTTTATTTTCATTCTTTCCAACATTTCACGTGCAGAAGGCAAATTCTGAAATTTGTTTGTCAATATAATAGGCTCATTACAACTAAATTCATTATTTTTACTCTAATACTAATAGCACTCTTTCTACCTTCCTGAAAGTCACTGTCATCTGATATATCCCTTACATATAAATAAATTATGCTCCCTCAGAATACTGCTTCCATTTCCCATGATCTACAATTCTTTTCATTGTCTCCAACTTATCCAATATAAAAATTCTACAAAAAATCGTACAGCTTCGTCAGAAGTTTTCTCAAGTACAAGTACGTAGCAGCCCGGCATGTCTATATGCTTAAAGTACTTCGCCTGTACTCTTGAGCGGCTAAAATAGGATTTACCGAACTTTATAGCGTCTTTATGGATGAAAGAACACACACTAGAAAGGATAAAAGAGAATGTTAAATGACGGGGAGATTCGAACTCTTTGTTAATATCTATCCAATTTTTTTCTTATAATGTCTTGCAGGAAAACACTCATTATAAAAAGAATAACATATATATATATGTATTGTTACTTACGGCTGTGATTGGACATCTACTTGGTAGAATTCAACCAATAAAATTATACTATAAGAGTATCTTAGCAACGTTAATGTTTGGAAAATAATTTCAGAAATTTAGTCAAGTACTAAGAAGCTTGTTCGTTTTGTTTGTTTTTTGGAATTTCGAACAAAGCTACTCGAGAGCTATCTGTGCTAGCCGTCCCTAATTTAGCAGTGTAAGACCAGAGGGAAGGCAGCTAGTCATCACCACCCACCGCCAACTCTTGGGCTACTCTTTTACTAACGAATAGTAGGATTGACCGTCACATTATACGCCCCCACGGCTGGGAGGGCGAGCATGTTCAACGCGACGCGAGCGCGAACCCGCGACCCTCGGATTACGAGTCGCACGCCGTACGCACTTGGCCATGCCGGGCCACTAAGAAGCCTCCCAAATCTTGATATTTCATCTTATAAAGAGACAAGTAAGATATTATGACAGAATTATCATTAAGAAGGATTTTTTTGCTTAATTATATTTGCTGTCAAAACCGAAACTCAAATGTATGAAAAATATATTTAATCTTTTAAAAATGTGAAAAACATATACTATTATAACCAGAAACGAAATAGTAAGCAGTTCCTTGTACACCACTTGTTTCCAACCGAAAACTCTCAGTTACTGCTTCTGTTAATTTCGTTTGGAGGGGCTAAAGCGGTACGATTGTATCTGTAGGAGAAAAAATCATAGTGTAAAACTTATACAGGTGATATTTTAATGGTTATGTTGGTACTTCTTACAGTTTTATTTAATTTTTTATTCAGTTTATTTAGGACCACAACACATCATTAACTGTCCTTGTGGATACACGTTTAGGAAAATCATGGACGTAAGTTATGAATAAGGATATACTTTGGTTTTCATTCTTTTCATCTTTTCATGTAAAAATTTGAGGGACATAATCTGTTTTGTAGAGATATGTCTTTACAGTAATTAAATGAGTAAACTCTAGATAAACAAGAAATGCATTTGGAATCTTCCCAACGTTAAAACTTTTACTGAAACGAAGTGTTTTTGCTAGTTTATTTTTAAGTATATTTTACACGAGACAGTAGTTAAAAGCCGACTACAAATTTGAATTTCCTTAAACAGAGACATAAAGCAACTTGGAATAAATGGAAAGAATATGTTTTATTATAATATGCTAAGTAAGCAATATATGCAATGATATTTTTATGAATTTCAGTTAGAAGAAAATATTACAAGAAACACCTGTACTAATTACATCATGACATAAAAGATCACAAGTTACGTAAAATTTCTCCGGGTCTTACAAATTACTATACGTGATAGTAATGCTGGGTGTTGTTTAATGTCGAGTGTTGGGGGTCACTGACTGATGGTCCCATGTTCGAGGCACAATGTATCGCTGAGCACGTTACATGCTTTTAACTGTAGGGTGTTTTAACTACCTTAATCAGTGTCGTTATTCAGTTAAGAATAGTTACTTAAGAGTGGTAACTACTGCTGATAGTTGTCCGTATCTATTTAACAGTTGTAAATAAAGAGCAGCTCTGTCTAAAACTTAGGAAGGATTTGAAATTGATTTTTGTACTTTCTGTTGTATAATGTGCCATTTCTTCAGCTTTTGTTTTGGAGACATTACTTCGGATGCTTTAACAGCTGTCTGTTAAGAAAAGTTTTTATTATTATTCTCACAACCATCGCCAGTATCTCGTGTTGTATGGACAGTACTTCGAGCACTTCCACGCCTGTTCTCTCTTCACTTATTATAGACGTTAAGGCTGTCTGTGTTATTTTATTGTTTTGTCACCATGTTTGTTTATCAGCATCCTTTTTCTCTTTTCGTTGCATCAAGTTTCAGAATTAATTTACGTATTTTTGCCATAAGCATAAACGAAATATTAAGATAAACATTAATAAGTACATTATGGGAAATACCATATGTCAAACTCTTGGTTACTATTTTACTAATGAATAGAGGGTCGAACGCCCTCACCACCTGGCCATTCCTACATTATAAGTTTTGTTGGACTAAGTTGTTAACGGAGTTTCTTTCCGGTAATCACAAAATGAAGTCAGCTGTAAATTTGAATTGAACGTAAATTATATTCATAAATTTCATTTTCGCTAAAAATAATATTAACATTTTAATAACTGTGGTTCTGTTTTTCATACTTACCGAAGCAACCTTAAACTCTAAAAATGTGTTTTTCTTACAACAAAGCCACATCGGGTTATCTGTTGAGTCCACCGGGTAGATTTGAGAACCTTCTTTTGGTGTTGTAGGTGCTTCCTGCTGCACCAGCAGTAGACTGTAGAAATGGCACATCATTATTTATTTATAACAAAGACAGATTAATACTTACATTAAATGTTGCTTTGAAAAAGTATTAAGAACTCTTTGAATACTCTTTCACTAACAAATAGTGGGATTCAGCGTCCAATTGTAACGCCCTCACCGCTTAAAGAACGAGCTTCTGTGGTGTGAGGGAGATTCGAACTCGCGATTCTCAGATTACGACTCGGGTGTCTTAACCACATGGCCAAACCGGGCCGATTTACCATGAATCTGCGACAAGAATAAAACATGCAAACCGTTTTCTCACCTAAACATAAACAATCTATAATAAATACATATTATGGCCATACGTACACACATCATACAATCCATGTATAAACTATTTATTAGGGCCCGGCATGGCCAAGCGTGTTAAGGCATGCAACTCGTAATCTGAGGGTCGCGGGTTCCCATCCCCGTCGCGCCAGACATGCTCGCCCTTTCAGCCGTGGAAGCGTTACAATGTGACAGTCAATCCCACTATTCGTTGGTAAAAGAGTAGCCCAAGAGTTGGCGGTAGGTGGTAATGACTAACTGCCTTCCCTCTAGTCTTACACTGCTAAATTAAGGACGGCTAGCACAGATAGTCACTGAAGAAACGGCTCCAGGCCTTTAGAAGATCTGCCAAGAACGCTATACAAGACATTTCTAGCAGAGAATATGTTTATTTGCCTGCGAAAGAAGAAAACAGCAAAATCCGTGCAGGTCAAGAAAATCACATAATTTTATTAAAAGGCTGAGGATTTCCATGTGCTTCAGAAGGACAAAAGGAAATACTGACAACCAGACGGACTTTGTTCGTCACGACTCGTAAGTACCAGGTTTTTATGATTTAAGTTTGTTTTGAATTTTCGCACAAAGCTACTCAAGGACTATCTGTGCTAGCCGTTCGAAAGGCCGTTTGTTTTCTTTATTTCATCTAAAGATATCAATGCTAATCTTCTCCAATTTAGAAGTGAAAGACTAGAGGGAAGGCAGCTAGTCATCAACACCCACCGCCAACTCTTGGGCTACTCTTTTACCAACGAATAGTGAAATTGATCCTCACATTATAACGTCCCCACCGCTGAAAAGGCGAGCATGTTTGGCGTAACGGGGATACGAACACGCGACCCTCAGATTACGATTCGCATGCCTTAACACGCTTGGCCCTGCCGGGCCAATGATTTAAGTAGGATACCGAATTTTCATACAGCATATACTGAACGTAATGTATTACATTACAAGAAACAAGTTGTAATACATAAATTTTCTAAACCCTACTGGAATTCTCTTGATAGATTAATACCGATATTTTCAATTGATGGGCATTCTGTCCTCACGAGAGCTAAATGAGAAGTCAATATCATCTCACCCTTTCTAATTTTAAACAACTGGCCAACCTCTCAGAAGCTCCCTCTGAAATAAGATAACTTATTCAACTTCTAGGGTCGGAATTGACTGTCATCTATATTACGCAGGCACAACTGAAATTACGGATTGTAATTAGCTGCACTTTGGCTTGAATTTTAGACATTTAGATACGCAACCCAATATGCTGAATTTCATGTACTGCTCTCCGATGCTAGTGGAAGATATTAGAATAAATTAATAAAGTTTAACTTTAGTAAATATCTGTTTCAAATAAGCGTGTTTTTTTTCAGATGTGAAAAATACAATAGTTTTGACATCACTTGTGGATGATCGATGATTTTTAATTTAATATATTCATTTCACAGTAAAGTTTAAATTGTGTGGAGTTTGTATATCATATATGTTTGTGAAATATCTTTAAACAACCATGACTTGTGTTTTATGTTTGTTAGTATCATAAACTTGACATGACAGTACTTGAATGTTTTAAGTTTTTTCATCCATGTTAATATAAAATAGAAACATCATTCTGTATATTAACTTCTTTTTTTTTTTCACAAGATGTATAAAACCACACTCCAGTCTACCTAGGTCTAGATATAGTTACAGTAGCTATATTCTTGTATCCGATGACACGAGTGGACGACTTATTTATAGTTTCACTCAGATGGATCACTTGTAGTGGAGCTAATAAAACCTCTTGGAAAATTATACAGAATTTTCATAGGGCAGAGAAAGATCGAAAACAGCGAAGGTAAGCACCCTCTTGTTTGTACCAGAACAGCGTTTCTTTTATTGTTATTACAATAACAGAGGACCAAGACCACCTAGAGAGATAACCTGTTTTACCAATTGCGCCACTGTGTGTTGTTTGTTTGTTACTCAATCAGGAGACTCTACTATGATGTCATATGAGTGACGCTTGAAATTGCAATTTGTCCTGCCGTGACATTGGTAAAACGTGCACATGCCATAAATCACGAGAAGAATTATGGACTCTGTAAGAGCATGACATATGAACTTTAAAAGCGAGAAATAAAAATATTTGTTACTCGTAATTTTCTTTTTGTCTACTATTCAAACAAAACACATTAAAGAACCCTTCAGTAAACATCTACATTATTAATATATTTCAAGATGAAAGGATTATTATTTGCAAGTTAATTCATTGTAGAGAAAACAAAATTATTCTCACAATTATCATAGCATAATCCTGCAGAAACTAAGGTAACGGTTATAAAATACAATAATTACAATGTTTAATTGATGATGATGGTAAAAGGTCGCAACGATGTAATTATTAAAATTAACCTCGTATAGAAGTTGCTGTTATTGTATTTGAAATTAATTATTTGGTCTGTCAGATTCCTTACTAGATATCAAGACAAAACCAGTTTAGACGCTATTTAATATTGTGAAAATCAGAATTTTTTTATTTTATTTCAGGGGAAGAAAAATTGCCTGAATAATTAATTGGTTTTGAAATCATATACAAATCAAATGTTTTACATTGTAACTGAAACGACTGTATGAAAACAGTTATACAGTCCCCTTTATTAGTTCTACTCTCTGAGCTAAAGAAAGGAGGTTAACAAATAAAGTTTATACAGTAGCTATGGTGGTCCTAAGACCCAGCCCTTAGGTACCCTAGTAACAATATTAGTCCAGCTTTAATAATCTCCATCTGTAACAACCTAACTCTTCCATCCTGTCACTCTTCTATCCAGTTACTTATCTCTTACACCAACAGAGATACGTTTCTTCACAGCCATTTATGTGGAACTTTGCAAATGCTTTCTGACAAATCCATATAAACCTAATCTACACCCTTACTCTGATCTATATGAGCAGTAACCTTTTCAAAAAATATCAAAAGATTTGTCACGTAAGATTTTCCTCAGTGGAACCATGGGTACTATACAATGCAATACTGAACTTTGTTAAACGGCTTTGCAAAGCATGTTTTAACATAATTTACTAATATTTTCCCACAACTTATAAAAGACAAATGGGTCTACATTTACTGAGACAATTTGTATTACCTCTCTTTAAAAGACTATTTACCTTAGCTAACTTCCAATCCTTTGGTTTCTACCAACTACTTAAGAACTGACAGGAAATAGTTGGAAATGGCTCATATATCTAATATTTATACTCCTTCAAAACCATTGGAGAAATGTGATCTGGCTCACGAGACTTATCATTTTTTAATATTCTAAATTTTTTTAAACTAGTTCAAAATTAATGTAGCAATTTTTTCAAACTCGTTTATTTAGCAACTGTTCAAAACGTGGAGTACTGCTTAAGTCTTCGTTAATGAAAATCGAAGAAAAACAAAATTTAGTAACCCAGCCATCATATAATTATCATACACTGGCCTCTCTTTTTCATCCTTGAATGGCGCCATCTGCATTTTCTCACTTTGTTTACCCTTAATGTACTTAAAGAAACCCTTACTGTTCAATTTTTAACTTCCAGCTTGTCTTTTCTTGTACTTCCTTTTCGAAGTTCTAATTTCTTGGTTCACAATTTTTTTATCTCTTATAATCTTATGAATCTCTTTTCGTACAAATCAATTTAAATTTCTTACATTTGTGATGCTTTTCTTTAATTTTATCACTTAATCTCTTTGTGAACCAACTATCTTTCTCTAAGGAATGTGGTTAATTTGAATATTGAAAACTTTATATTTAAAGTTTTTCCACACGTGATCAGTGGCGCCGCATAATTCATCTGACCAATTCACAACAGATGACTCTTGTTGCATCCTTTCAAAATGGTTCGGCATGGCTAGGTGATTAAGGCAACTTGTGATGCAACTCTCTAATGATTTTACGGAAACAATACACACAACTATGGTGCAGCTTTTCAGTTATGTTACTAAGACACTATATTTTACTTAACTTTAAATATTGCTACTGAAACAGTAGCTGTAAATGAGATGCAACTTGAAATGATATTAGTGATACAAATTCTTATACAAGAAATTTGAAATTTAAATGATTCATATTTTGTAGAAGGGTAGAGAATTTTAAAGATATTAATATATATTTTAATAATCGTAAAGTTAAGCTTCTATCTTGTAAATATTGCATGCTTGTTTAATATTATAAGTCATTAGACATAGAGAATTCAGTATAGAATTCAAAATATTGCTTGTAAAATTAACTTCTGATTGACACTCTCTGTGTAGCGACAGCTGTAACATGTCATCACGTTGGTCCATATAACCTCGGTGTGATTTGACGTTTTTTGAAACAATGATTTTGAATTCAGAAACTGATTGTTATATTAAAATAAAGACTCATAGTACATGTAACAAAACCGAGTCATGATGATTTCCCAGCACCATTTCAACAGTCCAAGTCACTAAAATCTATCGGTATTGCATTTACCACTTCACTGTTTCATTCTCTGCTGTTCGAGGTATGCGATGAGTGAACAACTATGTAGTGGAAGCACCTTTTATAGATGTAACTTGTTTCACTTCTGAATATCTTTCTTGATTGTGTTGCACAGTATTGCTAGGTGCACATAAAAGATTTTTGCCACTGTACTTTGTGTTTGTGGATTTTAATCCGTTACAAAATGCCGAACTGTGCTTACTACAGCTCAAACACGACTGGTAGTAAGTCCTTTTCTGAATGGTTCTTGTGTCGCAACTTGATCCATTTTCCTTTGTTTCACAATATAATAAAGTAAAAGACCCATTCTCATTTTGGAAGTTCTGAGTTTTTAATGTGAAAAACACCTGTATGTTAAGAGTGTAACATTTTACGTTGGAAAGCAACACTGTATATATTCTTTCGGAAAGTAATTAGTTATTGATAACAATACACTATCTACGTAAAGTTAAACAATACTAAAATGTAATCCTTAACATGCTGTCCCACCTCTAATTTACATTGGATTTTACTGTTACGTGATTTTCTGCTCTGCATATTTAAAATCGTTTTGGTATAACACACTTAACCCCTTTATTTTTTTCTGTAAAATATAAAGTAAAATAAAATGACGAGTTTGTTGAAGTTGGTAATGCATCATTCATGGGTTATAATTCGAGATAATGTTGTTACTTCTGTTGAAGTAACACTTCAGTTCATCGCTTGCATAATACCTAGAAAAGCTCAGCCAGATGGTTAAGGTGCTCGAGTTGTATGTAATCTGATGGTCACGGGTTTGAATTTCGTCACACCAAAATTGCTCGCCCTTTCAGCCAAGAACAAATTAAGATAGGGATAAATGACGGATGAGTGATTAGAAAGTCTCCTGCGATCTTTAAATCCTCATGTAATTTCCAGTCACGTTCAGACATATTGAGTAACTGCTGCTTCCTGATTATTTTCTACGAATACTTTGTCATTACTGAGCAGCTTGGATGTTTATTATCATGTATTTCAGTGCGCTGTGTTGGTTTATTCCTGTAAGTTGTTTGTAGATATTAAATGAAATAATGTTTTCCATACAATATTTTATAATTCATTCATGTATCAGAGAAGACAAAACTACCAGTAAAGATATGTAGCTACATTATCAAACCATAGCAAGGTGTATTTTAATACTGAAAGGTCTTTAGTTTGTTTGGAATTAAGCAAAAACCACACAATGGGCTACCTGTGCTCTGCTTACCACGGGTACCGAAACCCGGTTTTTAACAGATGTGAGTCCGCAGACATGCTGCTGTGCCACTGGTGGGCAAAAATGAAAGGGTTTTACGTTCTGCAAAATTAAAGATAAATAATATCTGAATAAAATATGTATTAGGCTTTGAGTAGAACTTTAGATTTCTGTTGGTATTCCAAATGGGGTTATTACCATGTAGTGATATTTTTACTTATGTCATCTTTGGTAAATATTATTCATTTGTTTTTGTTTATGAATGATGGGTTTTACATTTAAATACATGTTCCTCGAAATGAATGTATTCTTAAGCCTTTGTTCGATCTTAAACATTACGATTTGGGATTCCAGTTAACATTAAAGTGCATTAATATCGGATAATAGTAGTGAGTGAAAAATGGAATACTCTATTGTTCACCGCTCATCTGAGTGAGCAGTTTCGGACGGATATTTAAAATCATAGTTAAGTAATATTCGATACACACTTTTCTGTGGCTGTTTTTAGTTTTTTTTTTCAGTTCTAATAAATATAACTGGTCAAATAACTTTTGTATAAACCTAAAGAAAGATAAAAAGTAAAGAGAAATATATTCTACAAAAATAATACAGTATAAATCTACATGACATTCAACCTAAGATACATGAAATATAGTAGGCACCAGTTTAAAAGCAGTACACAATCACTGGCATGTTGCAAGGATAGTTTATCAAATGTTGTAAAATACTCTTAGGACATTTCATAGAATCAACACACAGTAGACTCAGAAACGTCAACAAGTATTATAAAACCTACATAGTAAGTATAATGACTGCTGCTCTGAAATTGTTTTGAGTTTTCTACGTCATTGTCTGAGAATTCATGACTTGCAAAACTTCCAAAAAATTTTCTTTTATTAATTATTCTATTGATTTTAAGAAATTTCAAGGCTCGTTTAAATAAGTTATTTACTGAAGCAATTGTGTTGTGTAATTAAAACAAACGATTCAAAACAGAGTATAATCTGTCATGTTTGTGGTGAAGTCAGTGTATAACTTTTCATTTTACTAACAATTAGAGAAAAAAAATGGTTTACACTAAACACTCGTTTGGATTGTGAAATAAACTTTTACCAAACTACAGCTTCTATAAAAAAATAAATTATTTTTTTAGATCGTTCATTAATATATTTTCTAACATTGTACTTTTAGTGAAAATAAACTCTTGAAAATACAACAAAAAAGTAAGTTGTCGCAGGAGGAAGATCGTGTTTCTCAGCAAATAAAAATTAGTATTATGGGAGTTAGACGTGCTATAAAAATAATTACATGTAACACAGACTTTGTACAGCGGCTTAAATATGTGGTCTGGACCCTCTCCAGGTATGTAATCTCCAAGAACAATGGTTGTGAAAGAAATGAAGAAGTAATATATCAAGTCCAAATAGTCCCAGTCAGGCTCCAAACAAGAAAATATAGTAGCATGGATCAAACAGAACAGAGTGATTATTGCTGCCAGGAAAGTAGAAGAAAATCGACCCGTATCTCTAATTAAATCAAATTGAAGTACTGTGGAGAACAAGTCTAACATTATATTTTACTGTTCACAGTGTGTATCATAAATAAAGAACAATAAACTGGTAATATCTCAGAATCCTCCGCGCAACAATTCTTTCTTTTTAATAATTTTGATGATATGTTTTTAATGTAATTTTCAGGCGATATTTGATGTCACATATCCACAAGGAATAAGGAGACTTCTTGACCACTTACTATTTTTGCAGTTTACCAGCGATTTCAGCAAACTACAAATGTTGGTTGAATGTGTGTAATTAAATCAAAGTTATTTCATTGAATTTTACTTGTAATAGTATATTTTATGACGCATACAAGACAATTTGCATACAAATTACCATTATGACATTATCGGGATAAAATATAACTGTAAACAAAATGTCAAATAAAGTTGGTAATACATCTACTCTTTATTTAACTGAAACAAAACAGTACAGTTCTACGATTCAAAAATAAATCATTTATTACGTCCATGTTTTCGACCATCGAAGGGTGATGATATCTTTACTGACGAAGCTGGTCTTTACTGGTCATAATAAATTATGTATTTTTTCAAGTATCAATTACATTTACGTTTTGTTTTAAACATTCGTATTTCAGTGGTAAAAGTATGACGTTTGATATAAAATTATTAGTACACGTTGAATAAAAATGTTTTTTGATGAAATAGACAGGCCCAGTATGGCCAGGTGGTTAAGGCAATCGACTCGTGATTCGATGGTTGCGGATTCAAATCCCCGTTGCACCAAACATGCTCGCCCTTTCAGTGGTGTGGGCGTTATAATGTGACTGTCAACTCTACTGTTCGTTAGTAAAAGTGTAGCCCAAGAGTTGGCGGTGGGTTGTGATGACCCTCGTCTTACACTGCCAAATTAACACAAATAGCCCTCGAATAGCTTTGCGCGAAATTCAAAAAGAAAACAAGAACAAGTGAAATAGAGAAATTGGTGAATAAACAGAAAATTGATAATGTCTTAGTGTTTTTACTTCAGTTTTATAATATTAGAAGAAAATATGAAATACTGTTAACTTAGTACCAAAAATGGCATTTCTCTCGCTGATACTGTTTGTTTGTTAGTAGACCAAATAGTAAAATTTCGTTTTGCAGTTTGGGGCGAATAGTTTTGATTAATATTGAAATGTCAACCTGTAAAACCCTCGTTTTACTTTAAAATTTTTTGCAAATCCAAGGAAGTATCACATTATATAAAATTAGTAATCCGTAATCCGCGAGTAGCAAATTAAAATTTTATAACTGAATATAAAAACACATTCCAAGTAAACGATTTCACAGAGAAGTGCAAAAACAAACAACAACAAAAACTGGAAGAAAACTCAAAGGAAACTATTTACAAGATAATGGTGAATACTGATTGTTGAAAGCGAGTAAAATGAATCAATTATGTATCTCTATTTCAAACAACATCATTCTGTTTAAACACACACACTCTAATATAACTTATCTATTTTAAACAAGATCATTCTGTTCAAACACACACACTCTAATATAACTTATCTATTTTAAACAACATCATTCTGTTTAAACACACACACTCTAATATAACTTATCTATTTCAAACAACATCATTCAAACACACACACCCTAATATAACTTATCTATTTTAAACAACATCATTCAAACACACACACTCTAATATAACTTATCTATTTTAAACAACATCATTCAAACACACACACTCTAATATAACTTATCTATTTTAAACATCATTCAAACAGACACACTCTAATATAACTTATCTATTTTAAACAACATCATTCAAACACACACACCCTAATATAACTTATCTATTTTAAACAACATCATTCAAACACACACACTATAATATAACTTATCTATTTTAAACAAATATCATTCAAACACACACACCTAATATAACTTATCTATTTTAAAACAAATATCATTCAAACACACACACTCTAATATAACTTATCTATTTTAAAACAACATCATTCAAACACACACACTCTAATATAATCTTATCTATTTTAAAACAACATCATTCAAACACACACACTCTAATATAACTTATCTATTTTAAACAACATCATTCAAACACACACACTCTAATATAACTTATCTATTTTAAAACAAATATCATTCAAACACACACACACCTAATATAACTTTCTCTATTTTAAACAACATCATTCAACACACACACCTAATATAACTTATCTATTTTTAAACAACATCATTCAAACACACACAATCTAATATAACTTATCTATTTTAAACAAATATCATTCAAAACACACACAATCTAATATAACTTATCTATTTCTTAAACAAATATCATTCAAACACACACACATTCTAATATAACTTATCTATTTTAAAACAACATCATTCAAACACACACACCTAATATAACTTATCTGTTTCAAACAACATCATTCAAACACACACACTCTAATATAACTTATCTATTTTAAACAACATCATTCAAACACACACACTTCTAATATAACTTATCTATTTTAAACAACATCATTCAAACACACACACTCTAATATAACTTATCTATTTTAAACATCATTCAAACAGACACACTCTAATATAACTTATCTATTTTAAACAACATCATTCAAACAGACACACTCTAATATAACTCATCTATTTTAAACAACATCATTCAAACACACACACTCTAATATAACTTATCTTTTTAAACAACATCATTCAAACACACACACTCTAATATAACTTATCTATTTTAAACAACATCATTCAAACACACACACCCTAATATAACTTATCTATTTTAAACAACATCATTCAAACACACACACTCTAATATAACTTATCTATTTTAAACAACATCATTCAAACAGACACACTCTAATATAACTCATCTATTTTAAACAACATCATTCAAACACACACACTCTAATATAACTTATCTATTTTAGTTACTGTGATTATGTTTAACTACCTTTCTTTAATGCTTTTATAGCTATGCCTTGTTTATTTTTAAATAAACCGATACGAGAAATGAGTCTTAGGTTACATTTCTTAGGCTTAGAAATATTAGAATGAAAAACCCCATCGAGAATTTTTTTTTTAAATTTTACAGACGCTAATTAAAGACAGTTGATACTTCAGCTTACCATTCTATACCCACAATCTTTATTATATTCTTACAGTATTATGTATTATATCTGTTAAAGTTTACACTTGTAATATCACGTGGCAGCAAAAACTTTAAGTTTTAATTTCTCTTTCAAACGTTTCTTTCTAAAATAAAGGAGTAAAACTTAGATAATATAAAAGTTTAACGTACTTTATAATAACAATTTCATTAAAATACATACATATTAAAGTGGTTTAATTACATTTTAACGTAACTCAGTAACATGGACATTAGGTTTGAAAATGGCTTCGTTGACACATGTTGACAGGAGTAATGCCATACTTTTAATCATAACATATTCATAACAACTACTTTATGTCTACGACCAATGACGAACTCAATTTCTGTAAATCTGAAGCATAATATTTTCATATCAACTACTTTATGCCTACAATCAATGACAAACTTGATTTCTGATAATATGTTTCCAGTCAACTTCAGAAGTAGTTACTTTAAAGTTACTAAGTTCGTTAGTAACATCTTTCTTTGTTAGGGCTGTGGTATATAACCATACCTTGTGTTTTTTACCTCCTTGTATTAATACTGATTTATTTTAACATTTGGTATTTATGCAGTTCCAGCATAACATGGCCAAGCAAGTCACTAAATTTCCTTTGCTCAACATGTTTTGTATCATTCACCTAAATAACACTACATGTCATTTTGTGGTAGAAATGGCAATAACATCATCTATTATTTGTGAAGTTGTACATTTAACATTTTTATTGAAAGTCGAGTGATCTCTTAAAAAATTAACTTCCAAATATGTAATGTTAACCAGGTTGGATGAGTGTGTTGTTAATAAGTTAATTCAATTAGTAACATGATATTTATTCAGTTTGGAACAAGGTCTTAACAGAGTTATTATTCCTTGTGATTTCATCTAAACACCTTACAACAACATCAAACCTGACTCTACACTAAACGCAACCATCCATTGTAGCATATATTTGTTTGAATAAGGATCATTTACTTTGATTTTACATTTATGTCTCACGAATTAAGGTAATCTAATATTACAAAATTATTTCACACTACATGTCTTGAAGAATCTCCCATTATTTAGCTGAACTATAGTGCAGGAAATCGGTGCCAATTTCAATTTGTAAACTTATCGTTAGAAATATTAAAATATACATGTTATTTTTATACATTCTATATGTATTATTTTGGTATAAGTTAAATGACTAATAAATTAGTAAAGTTTGCCGAATACATTATATATTAGAGTATTTTAGCTGTATTAAGAGAGTTCAGGTATACTGAATAACTTGGATCAACTAATAAGTAAAACAAATACAAGTCGGTCCCTAAACACGAAGCAAGGTAGTCGTTGGACCTGCTGTCCTTTATTCAGCTGACCCAAATGTACCTGAAACTACGATGCGATTATCCCACATTTCCCGATCAAACTCTACATAATTAACTACTTTTATCTCTCAAAATTGAATAACATAGTTAAAATCTGGATGTACAATGCCTAGTATTAAGTTATGTCTGAGGAGATTTCAATCAATGTATTAATCGGGAACGATTTTTAAATCTTCTGTTTTGCTTTACAATGTGAGTTATTACACTAGAGTTTAAACAACTATCTAAAAAAATAATTATGTTTAATATATAATACTGTACAAAATAAAACAAAAACTATATTCTTGTCTTTCTATAGATATTTTCAGAAATCTTTGATTTGAGCTTCTTTCTTGCTGACTAAAACTATTTACATTCATATTAAAAGCTCGATAAATTCTCATTGTCAAAAATTATTAGACACAACTCTAACTTTCTAATATTCTTATAATAAAACAGTTGCTGTATACTTCATGACCAGTATCAGTAATATATCTTTAAACGTTCGGGACTCTTTCAGCAATATTGCTGACACTTGAATATAGCTTATAACCAGAAGAGACTTATCAATTATCATATCAAAAGAACCTTCAGTCAAAAATCAAAGTATTATTCTTCCACATTTTATATATCCAATATACTTATGTCTGTTATTGTAGAACACACCTTAAAATAACAATGTGAAATTACAGGCTTGAGAAAAAAACTGATACATTTATTGACAAAATTTCTAAATACACTGTTATTCTATAAACACTTTAGTTCATAAAATACCAGATCAACTTTCATTAAACTTTTCTACACTATGTTTTTATTACGGTTTCAGATAAAGTCTATATTTTATATCTGTATAACAATACGAGAAAATAAACATTGATACATCATACCAAACATGTTTCAATACACAAATAAACGAATAATGGATTCAAAATAAACTAAAGATGTAAGATTTCAATTTGTCGGCTCAGAAAATTATTTTACGTTTCAAATGTTTTCGTCAGATGGAATCGATTATCTTCTACTTCATTGAAACATCATCAAATACATTAATAATAAGAGGTGCAACTGAAGTTAGGTTGGTTTTTAATTCTATACTTTGGATTCTGGCAAAGAAAATCTGCAAGAGCTGTGAGTTTAGAAAGGGTGGATTAAAGTGAAGGAGATTTTGTATCCTGTTCTACAGATAAGGTATTTGTATTTTTTTTCAACTTTGATTTTAAATTATTTGAGAAATTTCTTTGTGGGTGTTTTGAAGAAGAGGTGCAATTGAAGTTAGGTTGATTTTTAATTCTGTACTTTGGATTCTGGCAAAGAAAATCTGCAAGAGCTATGAGTTTAGAAAGTGTATATTGAAGTGTAGGAGATTTTGTCTTTGATTCAGCAGATAATGGAAATGTTTATGAATGATTCTCATCGACAGGTTTAAAGAGTTGGTTGGTAATTTCAGTTTTCGGCAATCCATCAATCCATCAATTTCTCTTGAAATTATTGGCTTTTTGTTATCCTTCTGAAATAAACAAAAATATATTAATAATATATTTGTCTGAAACAAAATCGGTCACGTAAAATAAATAATATCCTTATTTAACGGAAAAACATTCGTAATTAAGTAACTCAAATGTATTAATATTGATGTTAAAATACGTTAAACTCATTTCATTTTTAAATATCAGATGTGTGGTTTTTAATATTTTCCTCTAGCAATATTTAGTGTGAATATTAATCTGTCCTATATATAGATATATAGTGGTTTGTCATTTTAAGAAAATAAAGAAATTTCGATTAGTATTAACATACAGAAAAAGTGATTAATGCCAAATTACTTTCAGCGCTTATAATGATTTATCAATATCAGTTTACGTTCATCTTAACTTCACAGCTAACTTCACGTTGTGTACGTGACAACCGAGTAGCAAAACAGTTAAACAACTGGCCCACCAAAACTTGTAATACAGGAAGGACGTAACAGAAACTTTAGCTACTAAGTTATTGTTCATATATTTGAGACTGTAAAACGAATTCATATTATTTATTTACTATTGAAATATTAAAAAATATCTTAAATATCATACGGTGATGAACAACTTCTTAAAAGTCGTTTGTTTTTTCATTTCACCTAAAGACTTCGATGTTAAAATTCTATAATGTAGCAGTGAAAGAATAGAGGGAAGGCACCGAGTTATTACCACCATCCGTCAACTCTTGGGCTACTCTTTTACAAATAAATAGTGATAAAAGAAATAAAAACGAAAATATTAATTGCATATTAAATGAGTTAGCTGGTGAGTTTATATTTCTGACGAATACGGATAATTAACACTTGAATCTAAATTGTTTCACCCACTGCAAGTACTAGTTAAAAACTCGAGTTTAATTGCATAGTTGTAAAACTCCACACCTTCCTTATTCGTAAGCCTATTACATGTTAGAAATATTTAATCAGTACAAAACTCATTACCTATAAACTTGAGGGAATTCGATCCCATTGGATGCCTCTGTACCACCTAACAATAAACAAATTAAACCAACAAAAATATTATGCTTACCGTAATAAAAGTACTAGAAGTGGTATTCCCACCGTGGCATAAACAAGTGGAGGAGTAAATAACTTTTCTATGAGGGATGCTGAAATTAAAACAATATTATCATTGTTTAACATTGATATCGTTTCTTAATAAATGTTTTCAAGTCGCACCAGTTGGGTAATATTTAACCTAAGAAAAATATGTAATTTCAACTTATTAAAAACTTTAATTCCTATAACTAAAGGAAACCAACGGGAATGAAGCACCGAAACCATTTGTTAAAACCTAGTCATAGCTTAAATTACAGAAGATGTTTTTATTAAATCAGATATATAGCATCTTTTTTTTAAATAAATGTGTCGAGAAGACATCCTATATATAGAAATCATTGTACAAACATTTATGTAAATACTTATTTATGGAGTTTTACTAAATTTCTTTATGTCCAAAATCATAGACGTACGAAGAATGTTTCAGAGGGTGGCTGAACAATTTTTGTTCCATTGAGTTTATATTTTCTGCTTCAGTTTTGTCTGAATTAAAATTAAAAATCTGTCCAATTAACTGTAAGTATTACAAGCTAGAGGGGCTGTTCCGATCTTACTCAATTTCATTACCATTATTAGTAGCCGCTGATTATGTCAGTTTTGACCAGAAACACTTTTCAAATTTTACTCTTCTCTGTATATCGGATTCTAATACCAATTTTAAAACGGCTAAATGAATAAATGTCCATTGTATCGTTACACTGTGGACTTTGAAGATATAGTTTGATTCCCACTATTTCAATCATTTGCTAAATGAAAACAGTTGCTGATTTGTAAACTTTTAGCCTATAATCCTTTGTTAAGTCAAATTATTGTTTATTACTCTGTAAACAATAGAAATATGTGTCCAGCTTCATCACAATTATGTTGTTTTTCAATTGTTTCTTCTCTTCAGTAATCATAATAAATGATGAAGTTGTCCAGGATAGATTAGAGCCCCCCTATACTCCTAACTTGTCGAATTCTGAAGTTTTTTCTGATTTATTGGAAAACTGAGCCCCCTTTTAAAACATTGTCCTCACTTCTACATAGTTATCAACCATGACACAAGAATATTTTTATTTCGGAATTTTTTTGTAATCATTCGGATATAAGATGCTAAGCGTGTGGCCTAATGTGCCATAACTTGCAAATACAACAATACGCTACTATATTTTATATTCTGTATTGTGAGAACGTATAATTCAAATCGTTAGAAAAAACATACGTAATTTTAAACAAAAAAAAAACATGAAAGTCGGAGAAAATTAGGAACAAACGGTGATAATAAAAATAACTTAAGTTACATTAAAACTAACAAAAAAGAGAAAATAAAATCTCAAAAAGGTAAGTGATATAGAACATCGAAACAAAAACCAGTCAAACCTCTGTTTCAAACAAAAATCTAATAAAATCAGGAGTACTAAAGAATAAAATCACAACAAAATAATTTGTTTGCATAGTAGAAACAGGTCACTTGTCTGAACTTGGTATTACGTTCATAACGTAAGTTGGTTTATTCACAATATAAGAAGTGGATAATATTAAACTACATAAATAATATGACTTGTTAATGATACTGACTAGAATATCTAAAGTTATTTGAAAGTTAAGCATTTGCAGCAATAGAATTTGTAAATATACCTGAGACAAAGTGGTTCTTAGTGCGGTTATAAGTATGTAATAAAACTTACGTTTACATGCATCCCGTGAAGAGGCTCCGGGTTTTGTAAATCGTTTTTCAGGACAAGCCGAACATTTGCAGGATCCAAAATAATCACTGTAATGATCCTTGGGACATGGGACACATTCTTCCTGTTTTTTGCTTCTGAACTGTCCAGGAGGGCAGGGAACTTAATGAAAGGAATAATTGTTAACGTATGTATTTAACCATATCCTAAACACCACGAATTTGACAAAAGCAAGGGAATTAAATCATGTAACAGAACCAACACAAGCTCGTAAACATTTAGTTTTAGAGATAAATAAGTTATAGCATTTATAAGTTTTCTCTAAAAGCTGCTTTGTTAACATATTTTCCAAAGAATCGTCAGATACATGGAACGTACAGAAAAAAATTAGTGAAGATCAATTTGAAATAGTGTTTAGGTGTATATATATGAAAAATATATTTTATCTATTGCAGATCTATGTATTATTGTTACCTTAAAAATACACAAAAATAAATTAAAAATTCTGATTTCGCATCTCAAACGATATTCTACAGTTTTCATAACAATGAAAACACTTTCCAAGATTTTTCATATAAAAGGTTTATTTGTGTTTTAAATTCACTCTGTGTGAAATTATGAAACATTTAATATGGTTTAATATTTACTAATTAATAAAATAGTTTCCATAACTTAGTTTGTGTCCAACAATTTGTTGTTTGGTTTGTGACCTGATGTCTTCTTTTCAGTAAATTACATTACCGCTGTAGTCACCCTTATCGAAAGCTTGAACGTTTATAATTGTAAGGTGTTTGTATATTTTCAACTTCGGTTTTACTTTATATGATACTTTTCTTTGTGGCTCTTTTGAAGAAGAGGTGCAATTGAAGTTCGGTTGATTTTTAATTCTATACTCTGAATTCTGGCAAAGAAAATCTGCGAGAGCTGTGAGTTTAGAGAGTGTATATTGAAGTGTAGGAGGTTTTGTTTTGATTCTGCAGGTAATGGAAATGTTTTGAATGATTCTCATCGACAGGTTCAAAGAGTTGGTTGGTAATTTCAGTTTTCGGCAATCCATCAATTTCACTTTTTGTAAGATCACTTGAAATCATTGGGTTTTTGTTATCCTTGTGAAATAAACACAAAAATATGTTAATAATATATTTGTCTGAAACAAAATCGGTCACATAAAATAAATAATATCCTTATTTAACAGAAAAACATTCGTAATTAAGTAACTCAAATGTATTAACATTGATGTTAAAAATACATTGAACGCATTTCATTTTTAAATATCAGATGTGTGGTTTTTAACATTTTCCTCTAGCAATATTTAGTGTAAATATTAATCTGTCCTATATATAGATATACAGTGGTTTGTCATTTTAAGAAAATAAAGATATTTCGATAAGTATTGAAATACAGAAAAAGTAATTAATGCCAAATTACTTTCAGCGCTTATGATGATTTATCAATATCAGTTTACGTTCATCTTAACTTCACAGCTAACTCACTTTGTGTTCGTGACAAACGAGTAACAAAACAGTTAAAAAACTGGTCCACCAAAACTTGTAATGCAGGAAGGACGTAATAGAAACTTTAGCTACTAAGTTAATGTTCATATATCTGAGACTGTAAAACGAACTTATATTATTTATTTATTATTGAAATATTAAACAATATCTTAAATATCATACGGTGATGAACAACTTCCTAAAAGTCGTTTGTTTTTTCATTTCACTTAAAAACTTTGATGTTAAAATTCTATAATGTAGCAGTGAAAGAATAGAGAGAAGGCACCTAGTTATCACCACCAGCCGTCAACTCTTGGGCTACTCTTTTACAAACAAATAGTGGATTTGACCGTAACATTTTAACATCCCGATAGCTAGAAGGAGACGGGGATTCAAGTCCCCGCCTCTCACATTGCGAGTCGAGTACCTTAATCATCTGGCCATGTCAGGCCTACCTTGAGGTCGTAAAGTCAAACTTCAACCTAATTTAATAATAAAATGTAATAAAACAATCTTGAATATCACAAAAAAATACGTTGATGAACTAATTCCTTAAAATCAAAGAGTCAAACTTGAAGCAAATTTGAACCTCATTCAGAACAATGATTTGTCATTCCATAAGAGTGGTCTTGAATCTGTATATTCAAATTAGAATATAAATTAAATATTTATTAAAGTGTGAGAACAATACTTATAAAGTACGTCTTTTCCGGGATTCAGTCCGTTGGCAATGTGTATTTTGTATCAGTAAATTTAGTATTTGATATGGTACATTTTAAGTTTATTGTTTCGGTCAATTTGATATAATCACTTGTCAAATGTGCCTTAGCAGCTAGAATTGGCGCACAGTTCTAAATCAATTACTGCGAATTTACTCTCTAGATTTTCTGTCTATGAGTGTGTTATAAGAGTGACGATGAAGTCCCATAATTCGATATTAGTAGTTCAAGTATGTGTGACGGCTGGTGTGTTGGCTAGCTGCTTTCAATCTAACGACGAGTGATACAGATAACTTTTGTATCGGTTTTATTGTTTTGTTGTTGTTGAATTTTGTACAAGCCTAGGGTTATCTTCGCTATCCGTCCCTAATTTTAAGTGACAGACAAGACATGTGCTACTATTTATTAATGAACAGTGAAACTGATCGTCACAGTATAATGGCTATAAGGCTGTAATGACAGTCATGTTCGATGACGAGATTCGATCTCGCCACTGTATATTTCAAGTTTTTTTCTCCAGTACCTCAGTGTCCAATCTGAAGGCTTATAATACTAAAAACCGGATTTCGTTTGGATGGGCTTATGCTTCACACTAACAAAAAAGCAACTTACATTTTGTATTCATTGTATAATTACTTAATAAGATCTTGAACAAAATTTCTTAACACTCACGTCACAAATTTCTGATAAATTTGTCGTTGTAGAACTTCTTGTAGATTTTTCTGCATCTTCCACACGTTCTACACTAGAATCTCTAATTGGTGAATATTTTACAAAATTGAAGTTTCTTTCTTTTCCTGAATTCCTGTCTTGACAACGCAGTAATACTTTGAGACTCTCTCGTTTACGAATTATAATACTGAAAAAATGAACAGTTTAATTTTGATAAACATGTCTGTAGCTATGATTATCAATACACTTGTATCAAAAGTAACATGAGCTAACCAATAAGTAGCAGCAATCTTAATATAATTTGTACAACTTTAACGTCATTACAATATTTCAATAGAATATTAGTACACTGGCAATTGACACGTTTCATAATAAGATTCTTAATTGCTTTAATCAACGTCGCAGAGTTCTGTTCTTAGAGAACAATTTTAAATCATATTCTAAATTAGGGAAAGAAATTAAAATGAAAATATTAATTGTATATTAAACGAATTAGGTGGTGATTAAATATTTCTGACGAATACTGATATTAAGCAGTTAAATCTAAATTGTTTCACCCACTGTAAGTTCTAATTAAAAATTCGAGTTTAATTTCATAGTTGTAAAACTCCATATCTTCCTTATTCGTAAGCTTATTACATGTTAGAAATATTTAATCAGTATAAAACTCATAAGTGCCATTTAAAATTTACCTTATAAGATATCAATTTCAAAATATTTATAACAAACCATACAGATATTGAAATATATCCAAAATGTTACCCTGCCCAACCAATTAGCTATAAACTTGAGAGAATTCGATCCCATTGGATGCCTCTGTACCACCTAAAAATAAACAAATTAAACCAACAAAAATATTATGCTCACCATAATAAAAGTATTAGAAGTGGTATTCCCACCGTGGCAAAAACAAGTGGAGGCGTAAATAACTTTTCTATGAGGGATGCTGAAATTAAAACAATATAATCATTGTTTAACATTGATATCGTTTCTTAATAAATGTTTTCAAGCCGCACCAGTTGGGTAATATTTAACCTGCGAATAATATTTAATTTCAACTCATTAACAATTTCAATTCCTGTAACTAAAGGAAACCAACGGGAATGAAGCACCGAAACCATTTGTTAAAACCTAGTCGTAACTTAAATTACAGAAGATGTTTTATTAAATCAGATATATAGCATCTTTTTTTTTTAAATAAATGTGTCGAAAAGACATCCTATATATAGAAATCATTGTACAAACATTTATATAAACACTTATTTATGGAGTTTTACTAAATTTCTTTATGTCCAAAATCATAGACGTACGAAGAATGTTTCAGAGGGTGGCTGTACAATTTTTTGTTCCATTGAGTTTATATTTTCTGCTTCAGTTTTGTCTGAATTAAAATTAAAAATCTGTCCAATTAACTGTAAGTATTACAAGCTAGAGGGGCTGTTCCGATCGTACTCAATTTCATTACCATTATTAGTAGCCGCTGATTATGTCAGTTTTGACCAGAAACACTTTTCAAATTTTACTCTTCTCTGTATATCGGATTCTAATACCAATTTTAAAACGGCTAAATGAATAAATGTCCATTGTATCGTTACACTGTGGACTTTGAAGATATAGTTTGATTCCCACTATTTCAATCATTTGCCAAATGAAAACAGTTGCTGATTTGTAAACCTTTAGCCTATAATCCTTTGTTAAGTCAAATTATTGTTTATTACTCTGTAAACAATAGAAATATGTGTCCAGCTTCATCACAATTATGTTGTTTTTCAATTGTTTCTTCTCTTCAGTAATCATAATAAATGATGAAGTTGTCCAGGATAGATTAGAGCCCCCTATACTCCTAACTTGTCGAATTCTGAAGTTTTTTCTGATTTATTGGAAAACTGAGCCCCCTTTTAAAACATTGTCCTCACTTCTACGTAGTTACCAACCATGACACAAGAATATTTTTATTTCGGAATTTTTTTGTAATCATTCGGATATAAGATGCTAAGCATGTGGCCTAATGTGCCATAACTTGCAAATACAACAATACGCTACTGTATTTTATATTCTGTATTGTGAGAACGTATAATTCAGATCGTTAGAAAAACAAACGTATTTTTTAAAAAAAAACATGAAAGTCGGAGAAAATTAGGAACAAACATAATAAAAATAACTTAAGTTACATTAAAACTAACAAAAAAGAAAAAATAAAATCTTAAAAGGTAACTGATATAGAACATCGAAACAAAACCAGTCAAACCTCTGTTTCAAACAAAATCTAATAAAATCAGGAGTACCAAAGAATAAAATCACAACAAAATAATTTGTTTGAATAGTAGAAACAGGTCACTTGTCTGAACTTGGTATTAAGTTCATAACGTAAGTTGGTTTATTCACAATATAAGAAGTGGATAATATTAAACTACATAAATAACATGACTTGTTAATGATACTGACTAGAATATCTAAAGTTATTTGAAAGTTAAGCATTTGCAGCAATAGAATTTCTAAATATACCTGAGACAAAGTGGTTCTTAGTGCGGTTATAAGTATGTAATAAAACTTACGTTTACATGCATCCCGTGAAGAGGCTCCGGGGTTTTGTAAATCGTTTTTCAGGACAAGCCGAACATTTGTATGATCCAAAATAATCACTGTAATGATCCTTGGGACACGGGACACATTCTTCCTGTTTTTTGCTTCTGAATTGTCCAGGAGGGCAGGGAACTTAATGAAAGGAATAATTTTTAACGTATGTATTTAACCATATCCTAAACACCACGAATTTGAGAAAAACAAGGGAATTAAATCATGTAACAGAACCAACACAAGCTCGTTAAACATTTATTTTTATAAATAAATATGTTATAGTATTTATAAGTTTTCTGTAAAAGCTGCTTTGTTAATATATTTTCCAAAAGAATCGTCAGATACATCGAACGTACAGAAAAAAATTAGTGAAGATCAATTTGAAATAGTGTTTATGTGTATATATATATGAAAAATATATTTTTATGTATTGCAGATCGATGTATTCTTGGTACCTTAAGATACACAAAAATAAATTAAAAATTCTGATTTTGTATCTTAATCGATATTCTACAGTTTCCATAATAATGAAAACGCTTTCCAAGATTTTTCTTACAAAAGGTTAAAATGTATTTTAACTTCACTCTGTGTTAAATTACGAAACATTTAATATGGTTTAATATCTACTAATCAATAAAATAGTTTCCATAACTTAGTCTGTTTATTTGGAATTAAGCACAAAGCTCCATATTAGACTATCAGTGATCTGATCTCAACGGGTATCGAAACCCGATTTCTAGCGGTGTGAGTCTTCTGACAAACCGCAGTACCATTGGTGGTTATTTTCATAAAGTAACCTCTTGTTCACAATAATACCACAATTTAAATATTTGAAAAATGTTTCTTATGTATGATATTTTCCGCAATACATTTATTCATGTTTTTGTTAACATTTTGTGGGCATTTGTTGTGTTTTTGTAAACTTATTCTGAAACACGATGCAACGAATAGTTGAAAACAAATGAACCTGGAGCCATTTGAATAGTAGATCGCAACGCTATCCACTAGGAAACCTTGCTATTTTCATCACGTATAGTAAGTTGTAGGTCTTATAGAAATTTTACCTAATTGGTAATCTTTTATGTGATAATGTAATTAGCACAGGTATTTTTGTAGTGTGATATTTCGTTTTAACTGAAAGTCACAAAAAGTTTATTACATATATTGCTTACGTCACATATTATTTTGCGTCTCTGTGTAAAAGAAATTAAAATTCAACCGATTTTTCATCATCCTGTCGTGAAAAATATACTTGAAGAAATATACTAACAAAAACACTTTACAAGGTTTCAATAAAAACATTTGAGTTGTGATGAATCCAAATGTACTTCATGTTTTATCTTTAAATTAATGAAAACACATGTGTCTACGAAACAGAATTTTTTCCATAAAAAAAAAAAAAACAAATATATCATTATTCACAACTTACAGCAATCACTCTTCCCTAACATGTATCCATATGGACAAATGATGTTGTTATCTGGTGGCGAATAAACTGAAATAAAAAATTATATAAAACTGTTAAAATTTGCCAAGTTAACCATTTTACTGACATAAGTTAAACAATCTTTTTGTATGTTTTAACACGAAGTTTTAATGACGATATGTGAAATTGTCTAGTGAAATTTTTTTTGTTTATAAACGATTTATAATTTTTTGTAAATTTATAAGTGTAAACCATCAGTTAGTTAAACATCTTAAGCTGGAATGTTTATATCACATCAACATTCAGTAACACAGATGACTCTTATGTCAGCATGATACTCACAGGCAACATCTCTGATGAGTTTGACATTTTAAAGTCAAGATGATGCATAAAACTAGAAACTATGTCTAGAGAGTTATGGGAAAATGCTCTAATAGAAAGATTGCGGATCTCTAACATCATTAAAAGTCACTGAAGTAGCTTCGAGCTTTCCTTACAAAAAGACTGTGTCCGCGTATCTTTGGGCAAAGAGAACCAACATTGTTAGCGCTCCTGATCTTCTGTCTATCAAGCTCATTAAGAGCTTGTTAGATCTTAGAACCCAAATACTCACAGGTAGTCTTACCTGTTTCCCAAACTCGCCAATTGCTCGGCTCATCAGACATAGAAGGGTCCCCGATGCTGTGCTTGTCAATATACTTTTGACTTTTCTCATCATTATGGGATCCCCATTTATTGAATTCTCCCGGGGGCTTCACAATGACTAAGACCGCCCTTGAAAATACCCACCAAATTAGTTCAGTATTGAGTCTTTTATAAACGAAAGTTGAGCTCCAACGGACACGTGAATGCGTAGAAATCTGTTCCCATATAAGTTTATTGTTCAATAATCTTAATTTTTGTTGATCATAAAGGAGTGCAAAATGTAATAAACTGTCATCTATTTATTATAATTTTCGGGTTATTGTTCTATTACATTTGTTTAGTGTTCCCTTTTTTTGTCAGTAGTTATACCTCACGATTATTTTGCTTCATGAACACTCAGAAACTAATCGAAACGGTTATTTCTAGTTTGCCAATGAAAACGAAATGTGTCCCTTTTGAAAGCTCTCGGATATAAGGTATCGTATTTTTGATTTAATAGATTTTTGCGAAGTCCACATGACCCATGAGAATATAAAACTTAGAGAGTAGCTTATAGGGTGCAATAAAAACACTATTATTATTTTTGAGAAATGAAAATTAAGGAAAATATATTTATGCATACAATACAATAAACTAGAATTGTAATGCTACATATTCATCAATCACAATTTATAATACACGAATTACAGATGGTTAAATAAAACAATATGAGTTGGAACGGTGTTTGTTGAATATTTTGATTCGTGTGCGCTTTCGCAGTTACAAGACTTTTAATGGTAACGTCAATGTCTGTATATCCATCTGTTACGGTAGTAAAGATCTATGTACATCCGAGTGGCCCAAATGGTGTATCTGTGAAGTTAGAACACTAGAAACTGGGTTTCGATACCCGTGGTGGGCAAAGCACACATAGCCCATTGTGTCGCTTTGTGCTTAACTTCAAACAAACAAGCGATCTGTGCGGTATCCGTATATATTCCTAAATTAACTTTCAAACAGCACTTAGTTTGGCCTATGTATGTAACTTTACGGCCACTCACCACACGTGTATTTTTGTATGAGCCTTGAACGTTTTTTGTTGTACAAATATCGTATTAGATTCCATGGTAAATTTAAATTGATGTTAACTCTAAATCCCCGTTAATTAGAATACTATGTTAGCGGAAATTATTTTCTAAGTGAAAGATAAATATTCACATGAAGTTATAAATATTCAGTACAATTATCTACCTTTTAAATAATGGTTCACAACGATTTGTTGTTTAGTTTGTGGCCTGATGTCTTCATTCCAGTAAATAACATTACAGTTGTAATCACCCATATCGAAAGCTTGAACGTCTTTAATTATAAGGTCGCCTGTATACTTGTCCATTCTGATTTTGTTTCCTACAGATCCAATTGTGCCTGTTCGGCTTGTCCATTTGTAGCTAACAACATCGCTGAATAAATATTTTTGTTTGTAACCAGGTGGGATACATTTAACTTCAATATCTTCTCCTCGACGGATGTACGTGTACTTAGCTTTTACATGTGTGCTTGGTAAAATAGCTCTTCCAAACACCGTAGTTTGGATTTCCGCAAGGAAGATAACTAAGGCAAATAAAATTTGCAATAATAAATCCATTATTCAGGAAATTTCTCTGTCTCTTTGATTTGCGTACTCTATGGGCTACTTTTCTCTAAAGGTTTATGTTGCTAAGATATGTTAATAATCTAAATAACTGTTGAAAAACTCTTAGTAACTATATTGTGATTGTCAAAAATAATATTCAGGTAACAATACTTATAAAGTTATATATTAGTATTAAGCCTGTTGTAATGAGTATTGTTTCGCAAAATTGAAAAAGAAAGGTTCGATTAATAATAATAAATATCAAATTGGCACGTATAAATGAGAACTTTAGATACGTAAACAATAAGGAAATATATCGTCACGATTAATTATTCAATGGACTAATGAATTAATTATGAATATTTATCCTCGTCATTAAAATGTGTAATTTCAATGATGAAAAAATTAACTAAAGACTTATAGGCCTTATCCCAAACAGTAAAGATGAGCTTGGCAATTGGCGAAAGTAATTTAATGCAGATAAAATAGCGAATCGAGTGCTATTGTTGCTGTGTTTCTTAAGAGCAGGGTTCCACAATTGATTCTCTGCGTCCTTTCCATTTTGAGGAATCGAACCTCGGATTTCAGTGTTTTTCTGTTCACTGAACATGGTATATATAATAGCGATTCACCATATATTTCTTTCTGATAATAGTCAGTCTAGTTAATATTAGGCTAATAATTTTGTATAAATTTCTGATTTCTGGGATGAAATCAAATGAAATGGCATTTCATTTAAATACAAATTTATTAGCCTAATATTAATAACCATTCAGTTTCTCTGCCTATTAGGCCTCCACTCAGGTGGTTAAGGCACTCGACTCGTAAACCGAGGGTCGCGACTTTGAATCCTCGTCACACTAAACATGCTCGCCCTTTCAGCTGTGGGGGTGTTATAAAGACGGTCAATTTCACTATTCATTGGTAAAGAGAAGCGTTTTTTCATTATTATCATTCACTGATTTTAGCATCTTACATGTTACTTAATGCATCATTCCCTGGTTTGTGTTTACATTATTATTTTGGTCTGAATTACTTAATTTTCAGCCATTTTTACAAAAAAGTGTTCGTGCTATTTCTTGAGTGATCATGCCATAAGATGGACATACTTTTCAAGGAATTTCACATTTCTTGCAAACAGCTTTGGATCTTACTTCAATTTTATTATAATTAATCAATTTTCACCCCTTTTTTTGGCTCTTTTTAATGAATATATGACATATACTATGAAAAGGGAGTCAACTTTTCTACAGTTAATATGGGTAGCTTGTTAATTGATATATTGACTAAACTACTTAAATGTACAAGCTTTTTAGAATGTTCATTGATAAAGTTGTATATCTGTATCCCACAGCTATTACTCATTTCCCAAATAAGAAAATTACTAAAATTAGACAAATTACCATTTTTTCAGTTTATCAAATATGGATAAACTGGTGTATTGCTTATTTGAAACTGTACATACTCAGTGTTACAGCATTGAATAGATTTTTCTCTAAAATGAAAGAAAACATTATCTGACAAATTTCAATCTTTGTAGTTTAACAAATAAACTTGATAATGAATAGAAACTTTCAGTGTACATTATTGCACTTCTGTATTCACATCCTTACAGTAATTCTGAACAAATAGATTCAGAAACAACAAAACAGCTGAAGTGACAATAATTCTTTTAACATAAGAAATGATAAAGTTTGAAGCCTAACTATATTTGTTACTCCATAATGCCTATTTTTTATTCCCTGACTGATGGGTTTAGATAACAGTTATTGCCTATAAGATACACAACTCTTGAATTTGATGCTTTCATTAATAGGTAGGTGTTTACTAGGACCAAATTCAGTGCTATAATAATAATGGTAACTGATATGTATAATGGATATATTTTCCAGATAGAATAAAATCGAAGCTGACCTCATTGTACTTTGTGAAGACCATTGTCTGGGAAGTGAAGAAAGGAAGTTATTAGTTCAAAACTATTTCTGGACATTTCTGAACAACTGATGGTGAGCTAAAATGTTTCCATTAGTCTACAGGTTGATTCTTCTCTTCCTCTCTTGAGAACTAAATTAGAAAGCTCCATCTTGAAAATAAATGAAAATAATCAACAGGTTGAATGTTATGTTCAAGCCAGTCATTTTCAGATAGATCTAATTATTGCATCCCTGCTAGTTATCAGTTGCAGGTTGTTGCACTTGAAGAGGCTGTGGTACAACTGCAGAAGCTTGCTACAGCTGATCAGTTCTTCCTCTCCTTCCACTTCCTCTGTATACAGCACTGGCAGGTATTTGAGCATGTTTTAGGACTTCATCTCTCCACTCTCTTCCATTTGTAAGACACTATTCACAGGGTTGTGGAGAGTGCTGTGGCAGTTATCAGTTGCTTAGAGCATCTACCTTGCAGTCAGTAGCAGGCAGGATCCACGTTGCTATCAGTTTCAAAGCTTAGTGATTGTACGTTATCACTGCCATTTGTTATATTATTTTGTGTTTTATTCCTTCTGATCTTGCATGTGTGATGTGGATACCATTTTTATAATGTCCAAAATACTATAGAAATTGAATTTTTTTTTTTTTACACTTTGCATCTTTGTGATAATTAGAGACAAATGGTGTTACTTTTCAAATGTAATGCTATAAGATATTTCCCCAAACCTTTGTTTTCATTCACGAGAGCATATTTGGTGTTAAAAGCCAAAAGACATAATATATTATAGCCAAATAGATAAAGGGTCGTTATTATATTTCTTATATATACAAGTTGTTTTTTCATGGGAGTTATAAATTAATATTTTCATTAGATTTATTTTAAATTTATTCATCTCTATAGATTGTAACATAAACTTGTAAACTATTTCTTATGATACAGAATCATTTTTGTTTTAAAGTTTATTATAAAGATACAATAAAAACTGACTTGCCTGTTGAGAGTAATTGAATATAACAAAGATATCATAATGATACCTTTGATTAATCAGCTTCTGATGTTCAGAAGATATATATGTTCAAAAAATCAATGAACAAGAAAAATAAGAAACCACATAATATTGGTATCTTTAAAAGGTAGACCTTTCTTTGTTGTAGGAAAATTGGAAATTACTAAATTAAGTGTGAAGAAATGTGTAGTAACATTATAGTTATGAAAAGAAGACTATCATGATACACCAGAATTGTTTTGATTAGATACTGAAATAATTTGACATATGGGACTAATTTTATTTGTGTTTTATGATTACAAATAAACTATGGAACAACAATTTTTGGTATAAAAGAGTATGAAAAGGTATTTAAAACATTTAACTTAAAAGGAAATTATTATGGGTGTTTATACAGCAAAATAATAATATGACATGAAAAGTGATTAAAATATAAATGTTAATAAAAGGGACATAAAGGAATTCAAAACTAATAAATATTGTTTTATGGATAATAAGTATTAAGAAATATCAGGGATAAAAAAAGTAACAAACTTGCACCGTAACTCGACAGCTAATTTTCCAAAATATGGTTTTTCATAAAGACATGCAAACAGATTAGTAAATGACAAGCAATAGTACCCATCTCCAGTTATGGGAAAAGTTAGTCTTATTTGCTTCTTCCTAATCCTAACCATAAATAATATTTGTTTTATCTTTCCTTGACCAACTGTATTCTTACAAGTTCACACCTGTCTGATTCTTATATCTTCAATTTTAATGATTCTGAATTCCTTTTCCTTGATTTCCACAATTGGGATTTCTCTTGTTAGGTTTGTTATGGGAGAATGGGGTCAGATTATTTAGTATTGGTTTCACATTTTAGTTCTCAGTATTTTTGTCTTTACTTGATTCTTCTAACCATACTTTACCTCTCATCTCTGTGCCAAAGGCTGAGGTGCTGCACCATGCTCCTTAGAATTTTTGTAGGTGATTATCATTCCCTGTTTCTTTTCTCCACAATTTTTTGTTGTAGTCCTAATTAAATTTAATCAGAAGCTAAAATCAATCCTTCATTTTATCCTTAGTTTACACACTGTTGCAAACTGAAACTTCCACCACTATACCTTGCTTTAGTCCCCAATTTCCTGTGTAAGAATTTCTAATTCACAACTTTCCTTTGTTACCTGTATATGATTCATTGAGGTTGTCAGTCATTACTAAATCCACTTGGGTCACACTTTTACGTACACAGGTGAGGTGGATAATTCTGTATTTTTACCTGTAGTCTTTTACCCAAATTCTCTCTCTCTTCTCCTCCAACCACTTTCTTCTATCTACAGTATATCGAAGTTGTGGTGTTCATTAATACTTCTGAATTTTTCCTTGCTCACACTCAAGTTTCACTTGAGAGTGTTTCTTAAGCCCTTTCTGAGTTTTGCTCAGCCTTTTTCCATCTGCCTGTGAGTGACTAGTCACCAAAATCTACACTTGTTCAACTTATAGTTCATGAGAGATAATTTGATGATGGGGACCATGGCTTCACTAAAACCAACTAACTCTTTGATCACACACAGACATTTCCATCTTCTCCTCTGAACCTTGCATTCACAGAAGAATTACTCACTGAAATCTTGACTAAAATAGTTCATATGCCCCCTCCTCCAGCCCAGGATTTATAATGGTGGCTTGCCTCTCTGGCATCACCATCAATGTGCCACTATCTTTATCTAAGATGGATCTGTATCTGTTCACTGATGCTTCATCTCATCATATGAATGTACTCTAACTTCTGGTAGTCTGTTGGGCTTATTCATTGTTCTTACCCTTCCTCAGGGATTGTTTCGAAAAAAAATACAAGATAAATCTACCATTTTTTTCTTCTAGAATAACTGTAGATTGTTACATAAAATAAGTTATTTATCCTAAATAATCCCAGACTTGTAACAATTTAAATTTTGTCTTCATTTAGTTTTATTGTTTTAATATTCTTTGAACTATGTAAGTATGCACCTATAAACACCTGGTAGACAAATGACTAAAACTGGAGTAAAATAAACAAACACTAAATTATGTAGCACATGCATTTTACATGCATAGATTCCTGAGAAATTGTTTCACTCATATTTTCTTTTCTATTCTAATAATATTCTGAGTTTCACATTGTACTCACTTTTGTAACAATAAATAAGAAATATACTTATATAAAAGCAAGACTTTTAGTACTTACTTGTGGATCTTGTACTTTATTGTAGTAAGTCTGGATAAAAGTTAACACTTGTTAATACTTTGCTGAATTAAATTAGGAACACAAAATAATAACATGCAAACATTATATAATATCGTGTAATTAATATTATTTAAGTGGCTCTCTAAGTATAAACTATAAGTATATAAAAATACATCCCTTCGTCAAGGTGTACTCAGCAATGCAAATTTTTAGCCTGTAGCCAGAATAATTCAACAGCTGTAGTGAATATGAGATAGCCCGTTTGTAATTCAACAAATTAAAATATACTTATTGTGTTTATTATAAATAATGCTTTAAAAAATGTCAGAGAGAATTACAGATATTTTTAAAAGACAATGTGTAGGAAGAGATGTAGAGCTGAGAAAACAACTCTATCATTGTTGACTCTTATTAAAGTTTTTGTTTAAAGTGATATTTATTATTCTTACTGGTAGTCAGACATCAATCAAGGAAGAGTTTTTTACCATCTACAACATAAATTTATTCAGGTATATGACAATTCCTTTTGTGTACAGAATAAAATTTATTCCACCACAGTTTGTAGTTTTAATACTTAACCACAGATACTTTTCAACCAACAACTTCAGCCAACTAAATATCTAATGGTTAAATTATTTACAAAATATCTGAAGAGGTCAAGATCCAACACCCATGTAAATGTGGTGAGCACCAAACCATTCTGATTTTACTAGTTGTCAGTTTCCTAGAGTTTTGCATCAATTTGTGTGGTCACAAAACTGGTGATTATGGAAGGGGAAAGAGTTACTGTGGGTAGAATGTTGTATTCCATGTTGTGTTGAATGACGTATTATGTAACATGTTAACAGATAATAAGTTGGTAAAACCACTTGCCACTGATTTGTCTACCAAGGCATTATACAGACACTATTTAACATTTTGAGTGAGTGGTTGCCCCAGAAATCTACGGGTACTTATGCGAAGTTGGAAATCCATATTGTAAAATTAAGTGTTTAACCTCAAATTTTTTTTTGACACTGAAGGAAGAGAGATCAAGACAATAGAGTTTGCATCAGCAGCCAGATGAAAAAAAAAACAAAACAGTTAAGTGTGAATACCAGATAATAAGAATATACCAGATTTGTTATTTTTAAGAGCAATATTGATAGATTTGTTAAATTTAAAAGAGAAAGTTCAGGTTGGCACTTTTAATGTATAGCATTGAATGCAAATCAAAAATTCATTGTACAGTTTAAAGAAAACAAAGGAGTGCAACTGACCCATGTAACATTGATAGGACAAGAAATATCAAGAAAAAGGCAATTTTTAAAAAAAATATTTCTTTAACCTTAAACTGTTATAAATACAGACAATGCAAAAATGCAACAAAATTAAAAAGTTTTTTGTGTAATATTATATTGAAGCTAATAACTTAAATCACAATGATTTATGTGTGTGAACTTTGTATTTGTAAAGTATTTACCATTATATGTTTATTTTGATACCTATGCTTGTTTCTGTGTGACACATGTTCATGTGTTGTTGGATATGTATTGTGCCAGCCCTGGCTACTCTCTAAATTTGTAGAAGATTTTAGAGAGTAAGAGCCAACAGCATTCATTTTATGAAAATGTTAGTGTGTTTTTGAACATTGGAGATTCTCATTTGAAACTATTTAAACCAACATGCCACGAGATAAATTATATTGTTGGTTGCTATGGTCAATATACTAGATGCCTTTGAAACTGTAATCGTAAATGATGTTTATTCATTGTAAAACTAAGCCGGACATGTCCGTTAAAATATCAAGTTTGACCGGCACTTTCCCATCTATCACCGGACATCGTGACTGGTGGTCATATTCCTAACGTATCAGACACAAATACATCGTCCCCTCAAAAATAAATGAGGCAAAAGCTGTGTATGCACAGCTCGAAGATTTTGCTTAAAAGTATATTCTATAATGAGTGGAAAATAACTTGGAAAATTTAAGATTTAATTTAAGACAAAAAAAAAACAATTTTTAAAAACGGTCGCGAACGCTCACAAAATGTGCTTTTTAGGTTGCCTTATCCTTGCCTTCCCAATAGTCATGTGACTGCCAAACATTCATGACGATCTGACCATGGCATCCGACAGTAAAAAAACAGGAAAGTCTCACTATCTATTTCAGTTTGGCTTCACGAGCAAGACTAATGAATCAGAAGACAACACTATGGAACCCTGAGTGAAAAATCCAAGCTTGTTGACCCAAGCCCAAGTGTTAAAGCATAAACTGTTACTGTTAGTACTGGAGCTATGCTTACTCATCGTTTCCAGAATGAATGGAATAGAGGCCGACGATGGCTGGAGCATAATAACGTTACCAGACTGATGTTTTGCTCAATTTGTCAGGAATATGACCAAAGTAGTGGAAGGCAGAATAACACCTTCATAACAGGATCTTCGAACCTGAGAGCAAGTGATGTTAAGGAGCATGAAAACAGTCACACCCACAGTCTAAGTTGTCAAGCTAAGACAGCAAAAGAAACACCTGATTTAACTCCCATGATGAAAGAATTGAGCAAACTTACCAGACTGAGAAAGATTGTTTACTTGTACTGTCCAGGACTGCCCTTTATATGGCTTTGAATGTCAAACCATTCAGCGATTTTCAAGAGCTTCTGTTGCTGCAGGAGCACAACTTCAGTATGAACTTAACAGAACATTATGCCAATGACAAACAAGCAGTTATCTTTATGAAGTACACTACAGAAACAATTAGAATTAATGTCAGATCTCATCTGCACACTTCATTATTCTTTGGCATTATGACATACTTTCAATCTACTGCCCACTTCCTTTGAGAAGCTGTATCTGTAAAATCTTAGGATGGCTAACACTGGTCTCGTTTGTTTCCTTGAATGAAACAACCTCTAACCCACCCAATGTGGATTTTGATGACAGAGCTTCACTGTGGACTACCTGATTTGACTTGAAACTTCAATCAAGGAAGCCTTTTTCAAGACACATCTTGTTTCTGTTGTTGTTATTCTTTTACCTTAAGAAAGCTTGTGATACCAGGTGGAGATATAGCACTTTGCGAGACTTCCACTCATATAGGTTTTGTGGCTATTTGAAACACATTACGTTTCCAATACCTAATCACCCATTGATAAAAAAATGGAAATATAACTTTTATCCGAAACTCAAGTCTAATTACCTACTGATAAATAAAATAGAAATAGTAGAAATATAATACTTTATTTAATAGCTAATCAACTATAACAAATGTCGCATTTGTGTCGTATTATATTAATCTACTGATATGAATCGTGTATATTTAAATTTTAATATTCACAAGAATACAAAATCAGCAATACACACAATTTATTTTTCAACGACCGTTTGTTTGTAGTTAAGCACAAAGTGTTAAAGGGCTGTCAATATCCTTCCCACCACGGGTATTTGAATCTGCTTTTTAGCATTGCAAATCCGCAGATATAATGCCTTGCCCCAAGAAAAGTTTAGCGAAAGCAAATGAATAAGTTAAAGAAAAATCTTTATTCTCGATCACGTGTATTTTTGTATAGCAAAGACCCTTCAGGTTATCTGCTGTGTCCTCTGAAGGGAGTTAGTCTTCTACAATTTCAACTAATAACACAATTTATCTCCATCTTATATCGTTTGGGCAGTTAACCAAAACTGGAAAGAATAATGACTGTAATCAGTGAAAGCTTGCAGAGCTCAATGTTTTACTGTCTTAAAGTTTCTTCCATGAAATTATTTTATAAGATGAATTTAATAACTTGTATGTATCAAATTATAATTATATAATGTAGACAGTACTACAGAAAAGTGTTAAGGAAACGTCTGTCAAAAATTAGATTTCAGGCTACTTCTAAAAAATAATGGTTTGGTTTGAATTTTGTACAAAGCTACACGAGGGATATCTGTGCAAGCCTTCCCTAATTTAGCAGTGTAAGACTAGAGGGAAGGCAGCTAGTCATCACCACCCATCGTCAACTCTTGGGCTACTCTTTTACCAACGAATAGTGGGATTGATCCTCACATTATAACGTCCCTACCGCTGAAAAGGCGAGCACGTTTGGAGTGACAGGGATACGAACCCGCGACTCTCAGATAACGAGTCGAGTGCCTTAATCACCTGGCCAATAATAATGGAAGGTAAATCACAGGTGAAACATTAAAAGTTTATTCACCTGCATATTTAGTATAACAGAAACTCAGTGGAAGTGCTTGAGTTCAGCACAGTTAATATTTTCTATGTCTACCATTTGCACTAATAATTGCAGACAGTCTGTAAGGCATTTCTGCAACAAGTTTAATCAAACTGTCCTTTGGGACTTTACTCCAAATCCCTCTTACACACTCCATAAATTTTATTCAGAATTAACTTTTGATTTGTGAAGTTTTTGATTTATAAAATTCCAGATTTGTTCAACTGGGCTGAGATCAGAGCTCTTTGGGGACCATCACATCATTTGAATCACTCCAACAGTTTCTTTCTTAGCTAAGTAATTTTTGCTTAGATTGGATGAGTGTTTGAAATCATTAACTTCTTGACAGTACAATCCAGTAATATGCAAACCACTGGGTATACTTTGACAGATCAGTATCTGATGGTAGTTGCACTGGTTCATTGTTTCAGCTATCTTACAAATATCTTCTGTCACCTCAGCACAAAAACACCACCAAACCATCACACTGGTTCCCCCTGTACGTCATGGTAGATGGTACCAGGTACCTGCCACAATCAGCAACAACTTTTTGGAAAGCAAAACTTTTCAAAAAAATAGTTGTGCAGTGTAATTAATGTAACTTTAATAAATTAACAGAGAATTTATCTTGTTGGTATTGTTTAGCTGTAAACAAAATCCAATATGGAATCACATACCAGTGATAAAACTGCTCAATGTGTTATAAAAAAGAAGATAAGAAATCAGAAAATTTGAATTTTCAACTTAAAGATGCACCTTATGTACATGAGGGCTAAACAGCTAAGTCAAACACTTCCTATAACTCAAGTTCTGCTACTCACAATTTCAAGTTATCCACCCTCACAACCTGAAATACTAATTATTAGGCCATACAAAAGAGGTAATACTTATGCAGATATTTAAAAAACGAAATTTTCAAGTGTACATACATTAAGAATTAGATGACAGAAATCATCAATCATTAGTAACAGAGTCAAAAACAGTTACTCAGAACTTTTGAACATACTGAAGGATATAATAGTAAAATAGAATGGACAATTTTTTGACCAAAAATGTTTGATAACTTCATAAGGTTTCTTTATAATGTACCTGATAGTAACCAGTATGGTATCCACTCATATACCATGACATCAGCATTGAAGCTAGAGCTTCGTCATCTGTGACACCTTAATCATCCAGAGGAAAAGGTGGTAGTGGTGGAATATCTGGAATCTTAATTAAGTAAAATAGTAAGTTAGAAGCAAAAGTACCCATTACAAGTGACAGAAAACATTTAAGATAATCTTTTTTTTTAATTATTTTATGGACTTTAAAAAGGTTAGTTGTGTTGCACTCTTGATTTTATTCACTTAGAGTAAAGCTTTGAGCTATTTATGTTACGCAGCATGAAAAGTAACTGCACAGCACTTAAGTCAGGCTAAGAGCTGCTCAATAATAACATATAATAAATCAACATTTTTATTATTTATGTCACAATTTACAAATGTGAATGACAGTATTATTAATTCTTAATAATTTAGTTTAGAATATCCTGCAGAAAAGAACACCTGGTGTCAACATCATTCCTGCTTGTTCTCACATCACTTCTGAAGTGAATGTTGGTTTTTGCCTGCATGTGCAGTTTTCGAATGGCAGACAGATGAACACTGAGGCAGACAATATGTTCATCACAGTTAATTTTAAACAGTAGCTTTTGTTTAGCTCATTTAACCATTTCTAGACAAAAGCAATGTCACTGATACCTTTTGGTTTTTTTTACTTCTCAAAGTAGAAACTATTTAATCAAAGTGCATGATATTTAGTACAAACACACTAAATAGTGGTATCTAGTATTGGCTTAAAATTTTCCTATAATTTGATGAGCATATGTATATGTATGAAACACAGACATCACATGAACACTGTTAAAGGCTCAATAAAGATACTTTACTATTGTTTTGATTTTTTGTTTAAAATTAAATTTTTACTAATTGAATGATATACTACAGTGTTATTGAGTTGCAATATTTATAAGTCTATCGTTCAGTGTACGATACGCAGTTAAATATATTCTGACGACTCAGATCTTTACTGGATATTAGTTTCTTGTTAATCCTGTTCAAACAAAATAAATAAATTAACACATTACTGCCTTTATTTGTGATAGGGAAAAATGTTTTCAATTTGCAGAAGACTTAAGATTACTATTTGTTAGGAAAACAAATATAATATCAACCTTGTTGTGGTATTTAGTCAATAATGATAATAAATTTGTTAAGTAGGGGATATATGTAAAACTTATAACAAATTTATTTCTAGACGAAAGCACATTTTTAAGAATATCCAAACAAGGGTATTTGGAAGAGTTTTATCATACAAAATTAAGAGTAATTCAAAACTGTTTAACAAAATCAAAACAATGTGAATAAAACCAGGAAGTTTCATATTTTAAAAAAAGAGCATTGCTGAAAAATATTATAAAGACAGCACATAGCCAATTTTAAAATTTCTTTCAATTTGGTTGCATAGATTGTAGGGAGCGTGCACATATTAATTAATCAAACCTAATTGATTAATGAGCCTATTAACTGATCAATTAGCAAATGCCATTTATCACACAGACTAGTCATGTTATCAGGAATTTAATAGCAAAAGAGGGAAGAATTCTTTAAAAATAAGCATTTGTTAAAATTTTGAACACAAACTGGGTGGCATTCAATTGACTTTTGAAATAATCAAAACAAGTCAAATATATTTACAAAATATTCTTTTCAGTATAGGAAATCACAATTTTATTTAAAACTTTAAACTATTTTTTTTCTTGGATACAACTGTGGCAATCACCAAACAAAGTTAAGTAAAAGAAATATTTTAAAATTGTTAATAATTGATGTCTTAAAAGGAGATTTACAGTTTAACTCAGATAACAAGAAAAATTTGTACTGTTAAGGAGTGTTTATAAAGTCTGATACAACTGTGGTAACCCGTAGGGTAATATAAATGAATTATTTGCTGGTACTTTTGTGATAAGAGTAGAGAAAAATAATTTGTCTTATCAACTGCATTCTAAAATAATTGAATCAGCCTGTGTGGACTTTGATGAAAGGAAACAATTATTTAAAGCTCTGGATACAACTCTGATAACCAACAGTGTAACAAACATTTGTATGTAAATTTGACTTATTTTAAAACATTTTTAAAAGCAAGTGGATGTGTCCTATTTGTTTACTGTTGAAATTTATTGCCAATAAGTTATAAACACCTACTGCAAAAAATCCAGTCCATACATACTTAAAACCTGATACATATCTTTTTCATTAAATGAGCAATGAATAGAAGAAAGGTAGCAACAAGTTCATATAAGTGATATTTGGAAAAATGACTACTCAGATAAAAGAAAATATTACAATGATACTGTTCACTGATTGTTGGAAATTGTGTGCATTATATTGTAAATTCACTAATGTATTATTAAGAAAATATTTACAAATTCTGACAAATGTGTGTAAAAAAATGCTGTTCACCACAGTGATGCCATATGTAAGTTTCTCTGTTATTTGTCTGAAAACATTTGCAAACTGTGGTATAACCTTGCAAGCTAGTAAACCAAATAACATATTAGCATAAACATATGTACTCTTTGTTTTTGAGAAATTATTTAAGAACTGAGAGGTGAGTTTACATTCTTTTAAAGACAAATGAGTGAGTCAGTTCAACATATATGGACTTACAAAAGATGTAGATGGTCCATGGAGTTGATCAGCATACTGCCAAGCTGGATTGGAACCCTGTACATACAATTGAACAAAACCTTATATATATATATATATAAGTAATAAACAGTGACAATCTAAATAAAAAAAAGCAATGAAAAAATTACCTTGACTTATCGTTAGCTTTATTACAATAAATATTCAGTTATACAAATTTAGAGATATGTTTTTCTTGTTATAATTTTAATTGAGATGTTTTGTATTTTATGATGTCTATAAGTGTTTACAGTTGGAGTGATTTACATGCTGCATCTTAAGTTTTTGAAGACTTGGAAAAAATATATTTTAATATTGAAACATGTATCACATAGTTACTCTGTCACATAATGTGTCAGTTAATTAGTTAGTAAGTCCGTTACCATGTTCTCAATCAGTTACTGAATTAGTGAAGGTTAAACAGCCAGATTTGATTTAGTACCACAGATAGGAAAGTTTATTTTATATGTGAGTTAGACCTATCCCTTAGTTATTGTTAGTTCATGAAATTATATAAGTTCTAGAGATTTCAGCTAAAGAGATAATCACTTTTTTTCCTGTAAGCAGACTGGAATTAGTAATATTTTTACTAAGTAATAAAAGAAAACAACACACCAATAGAGACTGTTGCAATATTAGCATAAGGAATAATAATATTTTAGCGTAAATAAAATAGAATCAAGACTTCAAGATGACAGTGTATGTTTGAACCAAGATTAAAAACATGTTGGAAATTACAAAACAGTGGTAATAACGTGAAGAAAACGAGAACAAATAGATGTGATATAAATTAACAGAAATTAGAATAAAGAGAAGGAAAATTAGAAGATCAAAAAACACACAAGGTAAAAACAAGAGAATTAATAACAAAAATAAATTTCATTGAAGAGAGTATTGGAAATGTGCAGGAGGATAATAAGAACAAAGCTGAAGTCGTAAAATAAAATGAAATAAAAACCACTGCAACACGAGCTCTTTCATAAGGTGGGCTTTTCTTGTTCAGGGGCAAACTGGTGGTGGTGGTGTAATCAAATGAATGATATTTATATACAGAGAGGGAGTTTAGTGATATTATGAAGGTCATCCAGTTTTTCCAGGAAATGTTTATTTGTCTATAAATTATTGTAAGTGTCTCATTTCTTATACAACATAGCCAATGGCAGTAATAAGTGGCATAAATGATTGGATGTGAAACAGTTTCTTTGCAGGTTTTGTTTCCAGGCTTTAGAGATCCGTACCTGGTTCCAATCCATTCCATACTCTCACTATGGTTCTAAATAATGAATTTAGATGATACAATGTAAATACAATTCACTTTCAAATGTTAAAACTTTTCTTACCTGAAAAAATGTATTTAAGAGATACCTACTTCTCTGCACCACAAAGAGTGAGTGATTTCCTTCACACACATAGTTATATAAGTTCTTGCACATTCTACAAGCCTTTAACAAAGCTCCCATTTCTACACATGCTAAGCGTACTGTGCTAGTCTATAATATATAAAACTGTATAATAAATTACACATAGTAGTTATTGAAAGGGAAAAATGAAGTATATTGTAGGTTAAACCACCAATGATAAGATGTTAACTACAGAGAACTATATTTTTAATAATACATACTGATGTGGATAAAACTTTTGGGTAATACTTTCTTCAGGTACCTTTAGCTGAACAGTAAATGGAAAAGTCTTAAATTAAAGATTACACAATAATATAACAGATAAACACATATAACAATGTTTAAAAATGTTTAAAACAATACAATAAAGAAATTAGACTATTTTGTACATATAAAACAATATACATGTATATTATAATTTTAAAAAGAAAAATCCACAACTGAAAATTTTGTAAAAGAAATGAAAAATTAGTTGATAAAAGTTAAAAAAAACATCACTGAAAAAATAATACATGATTAAATAAATGCATAATACTGTATAAAAATGTTTAAAAGAAGTTAAAGCAAAGAACAGAAACTTTAAAAAAACCTAAAGCTTTCATTTATCCTATCAAGATATCTTTGGACATTTTAAAGTAATTATTTTGCAAACTAGTGTTAAGCCACTGGTTTATCTGTGTTACAACTTACTGTGACCCCAAAATGTATGAATAATGTGTTGGTTTTTCCTATTTATAATTTTCTACAACACATGAATATGATGGAATATATGATGCATTTTTATATGTAGTTAAAATGATCCATTTTATTCATAGATTTTTTTTCTTATAACATGTGTTCACTAACTCTCTATTATACTATTTTAACCATTTGTAATCATTACTGTACACATTTCTTTGTTAAAGTCATATAACCTTTGATGATTTAGAACATTTTCTTTTACAAATTTACTATTCAACTACAGATAGCTGAAGAAGGGCACTGCCCAAAGGGCTGTATCTACAATAGTATATATTAAAAAATAAATATATCTGTAGTAAACGTCATGTTGTCTTTGGTGGTTTAACTGATGACATACTTCTTTTGTTCTTAAAATGTAATAATAACTAACTATACTTTCACCAATAAGAGAGCAACACATCATCCACACTTAGTAATCCATACAAACATCTGCCTCATGAGGCAAACTAAATATATCAAAAGTGAAGGAAGAATGGGAGGTGGTGTATCAATCTGAAATACATTTACAGGTAAAATAAATGTTAACTTTAGAAATGTTACTAATCTTTTTTTGCATCACTAAGAGCTAAATTCTCACCTTGAAATGGTGGAAAGAAACTCTTTTCTGGAAACAGCACCAGGAAGGGAAAGCTCATGGGGTGTGATATCCATAAGGTGGGGGGTAAGTTAATGGGGAGCATTTGTTGAAAGACTATGTCCATCTCAAGTTGAGAATACTCTTTGCCCAATAGAGGTAGTAGAGCAAAACATAATGCCATAGAAAACTTTTTTCTTTTTTTTGGATGCCAACATATCACTGAGATGGACAGAATGGCAGACTGTTCAACTGTTCATTAACTTGCAGATGGATAGCAGGGCATGAGCATATAGTGTTATTAAAGCTATAATTCAGGCTACTCAATACTGGATATCATACAAATGAGGTGTACAAAGAATATCATCCCACAGCTCATTGGTCTGGATCTAACAGTCAAAATTGGCTTGATTCATAATTTAATGACATGTCTTGTACTACACAACCAGGTAACACTCTAGCTCTACTTCTGAATACAGGTGTGTGTTCACTTGGTTTTGTATTACAGCAATCACATCACTAAATGAGAAATTCTCCATATCTACTTCCTCAGCAGCTTGTAACTAATGAAGCAAAGCCACCCCCTCCAAAAGAAACAAAACAAAACAAATGTACTATAAGAAATAGGGGAAGAGAGAAATTTGCATGGGGAGAATACTGAAGATATGAATGGACCACTGTCATCAGACACAATCACCTGGAATTATGTCCATTACTTAGAGACAGCACAAAGGTTACTACAACTAAAGACACCAGGTGTTTGTGTATATACACCCCCTGACTGTCAATTTGTTTTCCATTTTTTGTCAATCAATGATTGGCTGGTCTTGTATAAAACTCCATATCAACAGCAGGCAATAAGGAGAGACAGATGGCTTAACATTTTCCATGCTACCCATTGAATGCATATTGTGGGTAAGTATTTCCTGTTACACACCAACTGCTTATTGGTACATCCCATTGTCTGGATAATATATATATATGTTGAATAAGGTAGTTATAAGACCAGAAAAAAACAAAGAAAAAAACAAACAAGCAGTCCAGAAGATAGAGAAACCACTGTATGGATGGGTTCCAAATCTGGGAGAGAGTTGTTCTGTGGAGTGGAAACTGACAACAAGAGGGAGACAAAAGCCAGGATACATGAAACGTTACTGTGGTGTATGTTATTGGACACTATTGTATCACATCCTATAGTATCTGAGATTGAAAGTAAAGTGAGTGGAAAGGCAGTAATGATAGGAGGTCAAAAGTGAGAGAAAAATCCACTACAAATAACAGAAGATAGAGAAACCATTGTATGTAAAGGTACCAGATCTAGGAGAGAGTTGTTCTTCTATCACCTAAGCTTAAGTTTTCAAGACATGATTCATAAGTAACTAAATGTGATGATTATGATCGTATATGAGAAAAACCAGAACCAAGACAAAAGAAGTTCTGAGAGTGAGTACTTCCACAATGGGGGAGGGAACAACAGATGTTTTTGAATGGATCACAATGAGAATACCAAACAGATGAGACAGAAAATGAAGGTTAGACTGTGAGGAGAGACTAGCTCAAAAATGTAGAACCAGAGAAACCTTGCCCTTGGCATCAGAAATGGATCAGCCATCCAGAGCTGTACCTCATTGGAACAGAAGCAGCTGAAAGGTGTAGTTACAGAACTGGTGGCTGTTAAGCACTAAGTATCACCTACAGTCACCAAAGTTACAGAAACTCACATTTATATGCAGAAGGAGCACACAGTCACTGATCTGAGATCTGAAAGGCTCCAATCATATGCAAGTCTGTATAAATGGGAAAAAAAGGGTATCCAGGGCCATGTGAGATCAACTGATACCTGCATTGACAGGTCATAAACTACTGAAGGAAATGTGTATGGGCAAATCTAAGAGGAACAAAAGATTCAAGAGAAGAGGGAATCCTCCAAAATAACTCATGCAGGAAACAAAGGAAACACAAGAGTCCTAGTATCAAAAACCTCCAAGTGACAAAGACAAAAAATGTAGGCTGTGCCTTCTCCACGAATGTAGTTAGAGGAGGATTGAGATTGAAATGAGACTACTCCTGAAGGAAAATGGAAGTCAAAACAAAGTAAGCCACACTGGGTGTGGTAAGTGGAGACCAAGTGTCTATAGATTAGTGATATAATAGGCTTCAAGAATATGACCTCAGAGAAAAAAAAAATGTCTGGGCCATAACCAACTGAAAAGGAACTATTGAGAATCAAATATTTGATCACTGAGGTAAATCAAAGGAAGCAAAAAAATATGTAGACAAATCAAGATGTGGAAGTTATCCATCATGATGAGAAAACTGACCAAAAGAAAGACCAAAATTGGGTTAAGTGGGACAGACTAATAGCCTTCTGCCTTCATTGGAATGATAAAAAATACAGAAGTAGAACTCTAGAATGGAGCAGAGGAATTACCTCACAGCCTATGCAATAGGAGAGGTGCAGAGTAAAAGATGGAAGGAAAAACCTCTGAGAAAGAACCTACAGAACTTCATAGGATGTAGCAAAGGGATTCACCAATGGAAAAGTTTTTACAGGACTGAAGTCAACAAGCAGCTCCAGGAATGAATTGCCTCCATGGCTTAAGGGAGATAGTTAATAGTAAGAAGAGGACAAGAGAAAGAGGAGGATCACTCCAAAAAAACAATATACATAGACACACAAAATAAAAATCTGGTGAATACGAACACTGCTGAAGAACTGCATCATCAGCTGAGAATACAAACTTAATTAAAAAAAAACACAAAAAACCCAAACACCATATCACAAAGACCCAAGACAGAAGTCCTGGATAAGGGTTAAACAGAAAATAAAGCAACCTAACAAGGAGCAGTCCAAAAAAAACATCCAACTAAATGGAAGAAAACCCAGAGCAAAGTGGAAAACAGATATGTGCAAGCTGCCTCACAAAAGCTGGAAGGGTCATGATGGATAAAAAGGAGCAGAAGAATGAAAAAGAAATTGAAATAAGGTGAAAAAGGGTAGATTGAGAGAAAAATGTAAGAAAAATATATCTCTAGACTCAAAGAATCAGGTGAAAGAGGACCATGCAGGTGTTCAAGATATAGCAGAAATTAACTGCACAAAGAGAAAACAAAAGACACATAACTGTAAATCCCAAGCATAGAAAGACAAAAGTAGAACTTTGCTGAGAAGTTAAAGCAAGTGTAGTTAGTATCCTATATCAGAGATAAGAATCAAACCAGCCAAATTGTGCACAATGGCAGTAATATCACTGATCATTGTCTGCAGTTGTCATTACAGTATAGTATGACTTCTGTCAAAGAGTTTTAAAAACCTTGAAGGATATCATTAATGTGGGAACATTCAGTAGAAAACATGAAGCTCATATTATGATAGTCCTTTTTCTTAAATCATAAAGAAAGAAAATAATGGCAATAATTAGAAATACACTAAAACAAGTATGGTAATAGTCATAGACCTAATAATGACCTTGAAGATTACTGGATGAAACTTGTACATTGGATTAAATAACAATAACAGGTAGTAGGACATGTTTCCCCTAACAATAAAAGGTGAATTAAAAGAAAATCAAAATCAACGTAATTCAAATGAAAGTTCTAACTGTTAAGTTTAAACTTAGTATTATTCTACCTGATGTGGTGTTTGTGGTGACTACTACACATAAAAGATGTGTCACCCTCCTACTGCTGGGGGGCTATGGTTTAATAATGATGAAACAACAGACTGGTACAATACACATTAACAGATGTAAGAATGAGAGCTTTGTTAGAGGCCTGCAGCATGCTCAGGAACTTACACTGAAGTGCACACTCAGGTAATAACTCTTTTTGGTGAAGAGATTGTTTTGTTTTTGAATTTCGCACAAAGCTACTCGAGGTCTATCTGTGCTAGCCGTCCCTAATTTAGCAGTGTAAGACGAGAGGGAAGGCAGCTAGTCATTACCACCCACTGCCAACTCTTGGGCTACTCTTTTACCAACGAATAGTGGGATTGACTGTAACATTATAACGCCCCAACGGCTGAAAGGGTGAGTATGTTTGGCACGATTGGGATGCGAACCCGCGACCCTCAGATTACGAGTCGCACGCCTTAACACGCTTGGCCATGCCAGGCCCTGGTGAAGATAACACAATTTTATTTTTAAACTAAAATACCTTTAAAATGAAACTAGAAGTATAATTTTAGCAGTTACCTCTTAGAAAGAATGATGTTACTACAAGTAATCTTTAGTATTTTAAATAATAATTCTAATAATTATCATTAATTTTTATAGCTTTATAGATTTCAGTTTTAGAATAATGTTACACATACTCCTGCCAGCTTTAAGTACAATACTAAATATTTAAACATTTTGACATGCAAGTATTAAGTTATCTGAAGGAGAAAAACTTATTCTGTGCAATAATTAAAAGGATTTCTTTCAATTCTTGAAAAAGTATTATTTTGTACAAGATAAAACACACAAAAATAAAAATGTGTGGAGCAACCAGTGACATCAAAGCTGTCTACTTCCATTGGCACTAAGACTAAATAGTTGTAAACAAAATGGGAATAAACCTAAAAGAACACAGTCAAAGGTTGACAAATACTACATAAAGTTTAGATACAAAAATCACTGTGGCAGAGTTTAGAAACAAAGCATTTTTGTATTTATACTGTTTACAATACCATGCAATACTTTTAAAACATTCACTTATGATATCTTTCATGGACACACATATATTCATTACAATATATTACATAAAAAAAATAGCTTGTTCTCAGGCAATTATAATACTACTATAATACTATTTTATGAATTTATGTCATTATGTTTGGTATCAAATTGTAGATTATACTGTAAATTTTCATATTATACATTATTTGATTTCTTAATTTAAAAATAAATATTAAAAAAACACTTTTAAACATTGATTTCTGTGTGTCACAAGGTATGTTAAATGCAGCATTGGTTCAGATTGGGTGTCCAAGTACGAAGCTTATTGTTTTGTACAAATTAGGAACTCAAATTACTGATACTGAGAAGCTAGAATATGAAATAAGAACCTCCTATCTTTTCTATTTGCTGATATATCATTCATATACTGAATTAAACACAGTGGCTCTACTCACCTCTTCCCATTTTTGAAAACAGGTCCTTATATGCATTTACATCTTGTGAATAACCAATCAAAAGCTTAAAATATCCCTCAAGTGGTTTTCTCAACCATTTTAAAGTATTACTTTGTGCTGGTAAGTTGGGTCTTTAGCCCGTTTGAAATTTCATATTCTTTAAGACCCAAATACAGCTTAGTTACTACACTTGATAAATTATAATGGTATCAATATAGTAATTTATAAATTTTTGGTTATTCAAATGTATATATATAAAACCTTTAAAAAATTATTTAATTTCTCATCTTCCACGTGTGAAGTTTCTTAAATCTTAGCAACCTGAGACAAACAGCAACTGAGTACAAAGGTTGTAACTGGAAGAGATAATTGTTTGCTTTACTTCTTTATTTACAGTTCTATATTTTACAAAAGAAATAAGTTTAAAAACATATTTGTTAATTGTAGTAATGATAATACATATATAACTGAAAATACTAGCCCACTAAAGCTCAGCCAAGATAGGTAACTTTGTGATGACTAAAGGTCAGTTTTATGCTCTTGGATACAGTAAGATGGGTGCACATGTGCTGCATCCTTGTAGCTTCTGTGATGTAGGTTAGCAATGACTTAAAGGTCAATATAATAAATATATATAAATGTATAATGTTATACAAGTCTTAAATTACTGACTGAGTATACATATTTTACCTCCACATCAATGTTATCAGTAAAATAACCCTGGGCTGCAAGTTCCTGCTGTGCTCTTGCATGCTTTCCTTGAGATGCAAGAAGATCTCCAATCCAAACTTCTTCCTCATTACCATACCCAAGAAAGTGAACAACACATGTCCCTTCTTGTTCATTAGTACTCATAACACATGCTTCATAGAGAAGTCCATCTTCAGAAAATATTGCCTGACAGTAGTCTTCCAATTTATAAAGTAACAGTATATATGTTTACTATCACAATCTTCTTATATATATCATAAGCTTAATAAAATAGAGAAAACGTATTTCAAACTTTCTTTAGTGAAAGTTTTATGCTTCTCTCATAAGACATATTTGAACTTTTATCTCAAAACTCAAGCTGAAACCATTTATTATAATTTAATTAAAAACTGAACAGCTGTTAGATTATGTAACACAATATGCAATTCTTCACCTTTGTTAGAAATGTTAAAAATTAAACTGATAACCTTAACATGAGGATTAAATGTAGGCTATCACATTAAAATATTATTAATATAAATATATAAAGCAGAAGTGGGATTCACTTGTATGTCTGTTTATTCTACATACACTTTTTGCCAGTTTTAACTAAAGTTGGCTTGTATCTATATGGCCCCTCCAAGAACTGCCATAGGAGGATTGTGTTCATCTAATTAAGATGTCAGACACAAACGTAACCAACTCATATTTATCATGTTAACCACATCTAAAACCTCCTCGCTGGGTACTGACATTTGCTTGAAGGTAAGGCAAGGATCATCACAGTCATTTCAGGCCCTAAAATCATGGATGTGAGATAAACACAGACTCCAGGGCATGATACAGGATTAGCATTGACCCAGAAATCTGGAAATGTGTCATCCTGTATTTGCTGGAAGCTCACTGCAAGCAATAAACTCCTGTCACTGTAGGACTGGTCCAAAACATTCAAAGGTCAGTAACATCCATATCTCATGAGAGAATGAGGGAGTGCCCAAGACAGAAACAGAAATATACTGCTTACTTTCCATAACCCAATTCACAGAAGGAAGAATCGAGGGAGACAGATGGACAACCCCAAACCTGTGTGAGGACTAAAGTTGATTGGCTCTCTTGATATTCAAAAACCAGCCTGCAGGATTCAAGCATCTGCATGAGGATAGGATGAGCACATCCAATTGAAGAGGAGAACTGCATTTAGATGTTTAATTCTATGATGCCACTCAATTTAAGGGATGGTATACTCTTTACACCATCAGAACACCATTGCTGTATTTTGAACAGAATGGTTATAAATATATATATAGAACCCATCCATCAGGATGCCTCCATGGTACCTGTGCTCAACCAAGGACCTAGAATAGGACCACTTCACTTTCAGAATTATGAGAAGATAGTGGACCACCTTCCATGAACAATAAATGAAATCAACATTGATAAAATAGAATGGCCATGCACTCACCAACCAGATAGCTTTGTGTTAAATCTGAACCAGAATTACAAGTAGGCTCCCATGGAGGCTGGTGCCACTCCTACTTACATTTGGAGAAAACAAAGTATGAAGGCCCCCCACTTTGCCCTCTTCTCCTAGAGTGGAGAAACATGCTCAAACAATCTGAAGGAAAAGCTTTTGTCTGCCACTCCAGCAACAGGAAACTATGGTTGGTACGGACTCCCAAGGACCACTGGTAACGTCTGGGAGATAAAAAACATTGGAAGGACCTAAGAAACAGTACTCTGAAATCTGTGCAATATGTGAACCAAGTTTCCTACATGTCTGAAAGTAAACTGATCCCAGTTTATACAACCTGATGATAGGCAGGGATAACCAGGATTTTCTTTAGCTCTACTAGTGATTGTCCATGAGTGGCAGTCCATAATAAGGTGATACCATCCAATAGGTGTCTAGATAGTCTTATGGAACACCTCATTTCAACACAGCCTGCTGCAGCCCATAGTAATTATAATTAAAATTGTTGTTAGTGTGGAACAGAGAAGGGATCCAGCAAAAAATAAAGGTATACTGGAATGAAATACTATACGATTGAGAAAATTACCTGTTAGAGTCTAACAGATGTAGTAAAAATAGGTACATTGGTTAGTTGAAAGCATTCAGAAAAGGAAACTGCCAGATAATGTAAGAACTGAAATAGAAAATTAGTAGTAGTAGTCCACATACCAGCCCACTCAATGTCTTATAGAGGGCAATTCAACTGGGATGGTTAATGACATAGAAATATGATGAATCTAGTAAGATGCAACCTACAGAAGATTCCTCTTCTGTAATGATAATTTATTATAGGCTTATGTAAATCATTTACAAAGCCACCTTATGAAGGTAATGGAAGATAAGTCACAGGTAAACAAAGGATCCAATAAATGAACAATTGATTCTTAGCACATCGATATGAATCAGTATGAGTCACTTAACACTACAGAGTCCTAACAGGCATAACAAGTGATCATGATTGGAATGGTTAAAAAAGTGAGAAATGGCTGGCTAAAAAACTGTACAGAAAGAAGTGATAGGGAGAAATAGTACATTCATTTTACAACACTCAAGACAACTTAATGAGAACTAATATTGAGTGGTTTCACAGCCTTCATAGTATTAAGAGAGTCAGTAGAGATTAAACAATTAGAGTAGTGCTAACTTCTATACATTTCAGAGCAAGTGATATTACATACAACTGAATAATGAACACAGAGCATGAAGGAAACTGTTGAACTAATACAAAGTTGTTGCAAACCACAGATGAACCCATGGTCAACTGATATTGAGTTATCTGTAAAAAAAGAGTAACTTGAAAAGTGTTTCTTAAATAAATGTCACTGTGCTTTCAGGCAGAAGTATCCAAGTTCTTTAGGTGACTCAAGGAATAACAAGTGGAGAAAGCAAGAATCCATGGTGAGATGAGCTGATTATAAGATTCTGTAGCAGGATGAAATGTCAGAATCATCTCAGTCAACTTTGCCTAAATAAGTAGGCCAAAGGTATAAATCTTAGACTACCTATCTATTTCAGCTACTAAAGGGATGTGTGCACCTTCCAGATGGAATTGGAAGTGTGTAAACCATATTGGTAACAAAAATGTATGTAGCTGCTTTTAATTAATCTTATTCACGTGAGCTTGGTCAAATAAACCAAGTTTGTAACCATTTTATACTCATTACCATTTCTATACTATTACTATTTACCGTATAAAATAGTTTGTAACCATTTTATACTCATTATCATTTCCATACTATTACTATTTACCATATAAAATAGTTTGTACCATTTTATACTCATTATCATTTCCATACTATTACTATTTACCATATAAAATAGTTTGTACCATTTTATACTCATTATCAATTCCATACTATTACTATTTACCATATAAAATAGTTTGTAACCATTTTATACTCATTACCATTTCCATACTATTACTATTTACCATATAAAATAGTTTGTACCATTTTATACTCATTATCATTTCCATACTATTACTATTTACCATATAAAATAGTTTGTAACCATTTTATACTCATTATCATTTCCATACTATACTATTTACCATATAAAATAGTTTGTAACCATTTTATACTCATTATCAATTCCATACTATTACTATTTACCATATAAAATAGTTTGTAACCATTTTATACTCATTATCAATTCCATACTATTACTATTTACCATATAAAATAGTTTGTACCATTTTATACTCATTATCATTTCCATACTATTACTATTTACCATATAAAATAGTTTGTACCATTTTATACTCATTATCATTTCCATACTATTACTATTTACCATATAAAATAGTTTGTACCATTTTATACTCATTATCATTTCCATATTATTACTATTTACCATATAAAATAGTTTGTAACCATTTTATACTCATTATCATTTCCATATTATTACTATTTACCATATAAAATAGTTTGTAACCATTTTATACTCATTATCAATTCCATACTATTACTATTTACCATATAAAATAGTTTGTAACCATTTTATACTCATTATCATTTCCATACTATTACTATTTACCATATAAAATAGTTTGTAACCATTTTATACTCATTATCATTTCCATACTATTACTATTTACCATATAAAATAGTTTGTAACCATTTTATACTCATTATCAATTCCATACTATTACTATTTACCATATAAAATAGTTTGTAACCATTTTATACTCATTATCATTTCCATACTATTACTATTTACCATATAAAATAGTTTGTAACCATTTTATACTCATTATCATTTCCATACTATTACTATTTTTACCATATAAAATAGTTTGTAACCATTTTATACTCATTATCATTTCCATACTATTACTATTTACCATATAAAATAGTTTGTAACCATTTTATACTCATTATCAATTCCATACTATTACTATTTACCATATAAAATAGTTTGTAACAATTTTATACTCATTATCATTTCCATACTATTACTATTTACCATATAAAATAGTTTGTAACCATTTTATACTCATTATCATTTCCATACTATTACTTTTAATATTTTAGTATTTTCACACAATTTGGCAGTAAACATTACAAGACCTCTGTATATAAAAAATATATATTTTTAATGAAGTACTTGTTAATAAAGGTTTGCCTCTGAATTTATCAAGTAGTTTTATTAACTAGTCCAAGTGCAAAGTGACTTTCATGTTAAAATTAAAAATACTTTTATTCATTTGATAATTTACTAATTTATGCAATCTCTAGAAACTGTTTCAATAATTATAAAATTTACTTTTCAGTGCCCTATATACAAGGTTGATCAATTTGACCTAAATTATCTTTTCATTATAAAATTTACTTTTCAGTACCCTATATACAAGGTTGATCAATTTGACCTAAATTATCTTTTCATTATAACATTTACTTTTCAGTACCCTATATACAAGGTTGATCAATTTGACCTAAATTATCTTTTCATTATAACATTTACTTTTCAGTACCCTATATACAAGGTTGGTCAATTTGACCTAAATTATCTTTTCATTATAAAATTTACTTTTCAGTACCCTATATACAAGGTTGATCAATTTGACCTAAATTATCTTTTCATTATAAAATTTACTTTTCAGTACCCTATATACAAGGTTGGTCAATTTGACCTAAATTATCTTTTCATTATAAAATTTACTTTTCAGTACCCTATATACAAGGTTGATCAATTTGACCTAAATTATCTTTTCATTATAACATTTACTTTTCAGTATCCTATATACAAGGTTGGTCAATTTGACCTAAATTATCTTTTCATTATAAAATTTACTTTTCAGTACCCTATATACAAGGTTGGTCAATTTGACCTAAATTATCTTTTCATGTTTCCTTCTCAAGCAACTTCACATGTAACATCAAACTACATTTATACTAAAACAGTAGGCATCTGTTTTTACTTAAATTTTATTGCCCTTTGAACTGCCTCCAACTAATAATCCCATCACATACAAGTAGTAAGTTACTTGGAAACTCAAAGCTTAAATTACCATATGAAATTACATAACAGTAAGAATAATCTTGTGAAGAATGTTTATTATTGTTTCTCTTTATCTTACCTCATCTAACTTAGTAATTGTTATTATATGATGTACATCAGAAAATAAAGAAAAATTACATGGATGAATTACACATCTCCAATAATTATCATAATTTTTCCGGTTTTCTAACTATGTGATAAGAGCCTCAAAATCCAGCTGAGCTTGTTGATGTGATGCCAGTGAGAACAAATGTGAAACTAAAAAATGGAAACAGACAATGTACAAAAATACATTATTTTATAGATTAGAGCTTTGGCTTTCAATTCATTATAAATAATATGGTATAAAATATCCAAATGAACTATTGGCAATTTGTGTAAGACAGGATATGACAGATGGGTGTTGCAAGGTGGTTCTGATTTTCTAGTTTATGGCTCTGTAAATAAGTAACAAAAAAGTTATGAAAATTATGTTTTGCCTGAGTAATATCTATATCATAATGAGTAATTTATGTTAAATTTTTTACTTTTCAGAGAGTTGATAAATAAATCAGAGAAGAAGAAAAACCTGCAAAGCAAGTATCACATTCTCATATCAAAAGAAACTGGGCATTTTAAAAATAAATCCTCGTAAAGTTAAGAACTTAAAGTTTATAAAATATTAATTAAATTTTGATGCCAACTTTATTCATACATAATAACTCCATAGTTTAATTAAAACTTGAATGTAACTCTAAAAAATCATGATGTTCACAGTTTGACCTGATTGTGGCAAGTGTTGATCAATACATAAAGTAAGAAATAAATGAAATAAACAAAAATCTACGGTAGAAATGAATAAGAAAGCTAAAACGTTAGAGTAAAGGCCTCATATTTGCTAAAGTTAAATACATTTTTTTGTGTGCACATATTACTATAATGTTAAAAAGATTTCATGTGTACTATAAAAACAGTAGTATATGCTGCAGCAATATCCAACCGAGTAAAAAATAGGTTTCTTATATTAACCACAAAATAGACAGTTTCTATGTCACATGGTATTTACTTCCTGAAAAATGTCTGAAATGTCACAGAAAAACAGAACAGAATACATTCATTATTTAAATATGTTACTTTGTTATCTTTTACCAAACTAGGCACCTTGTGTATGTATAAATGTAGATAAATTCAGTATCAAAACATGAAGAACGAAAAAATGTTAAAGGCAAAGGCAATTATTATGAGTTATTGTTTATTCTTATATTTCTGTGATTACAATAAATATAGATAATTTGGTTTTTTGATATTCATAAATATCAATGATCTTAATAACAAATTAAAATCAAATTTTGAAATTCCGATTTGAAAGGAACAGCATCTTACTAATAATAGACAGAAATATCCTTCACTTAAAAGCACTTCATTCACAGCTTATTTGTGTGAAAAAGTTACTGTATTTTGAAAATACTAATATAACATATAACAATAACTTAAACTGCCTTGTTACAAACCAGAGATTCTCACCTAAGTATCCAGGAGTTATTTACGACATCCATTCAAAACTAAGACTACTACAGAATTTGTTTATTGTGGTAGCTCAATGAATACCAAGTTACTAAAGTATGATACCTGTACTCAATTAAAAATACCTTATACATATTTTGAGTCACTGTTTAAATGAAAATGGTATTTAGCATAGGATTTCTACTTGCAATAATAATTATAACTTAAGCAAAGATATATGTCTCTTCTGTCTCATGCATCCCAGTTTGCACTAAAATCAGTTATCTACACCAAAGTTCACTATTCTTAAAATCAATATAAATTTCTGAAGAAAGATGAATTACCTTTACCAATACTGAAAGCAGTTCTGAGGTAAAACTTCTACAGTAAGAGTGGTATGATAAACACCACACATTTTTAGATTTAACCTTCTGTTTGTCACTAGTAATACTCTGTACCTAGTAAAACATACACACACAAAAATTCTCAGAATTAAAGGAACAGTTTTATTTTATTTTTTTTATTCAGCCCAAAATTGTCAAGTTTGCATATTCAAATTTCTCTGTAGAAAAAACAGAGTCCAACGTGTTAAAAATGAAAGGCAAAGATCATTGAGACCAAACACATTATAAACGGATTTAATAAATATTATTGTTTAACCTCTCTTCATGTAAAATGCACACAAGTGGCTTCAATAAATAACCAACAGCTAAATTTGAAAAAAAACAAAAAACAAATTTCCAAAAGTCACTGATAAACCTATGAAAGGATGGCAATAGTTGTTAAGGAACTTTGAAAAATGATTCCTGTGTTGTAGTCCTGATATTACAGGGATGTGCTCAGGTATTCTTTGCATTAATTTTCAGAGGTTTAGTTCAAAATAACAATAAAGTTAGAGAAAAAAGTTTTCACATTGATTTGGCAATGCTATACAAAATGTAATAAACTGGTAATTTTTGTGACATAGCTTATAAAAATATATTTATCAAATGGTACTTCTTTTCTAACTATTATTATTAATAGGCAAGCAATAATAATAATCACAATACAGTGTCAAAGAGAAGTATCCCATTTTGTAGTACATCAGATGTTAAGATGAAATTCCAACCAACAAATTCTGGGATGGACTGCACTTTGTAAAACTTGTGTATCTGTTGTTGTTATTGGCAGTAACATAAAACATTTGAGTACCACTATAACAAAGTATATTCTGTAAAGATGCAAACCTTATCTTTGTTTTGACCAAAAACTTATTTAGCCTGTTCTTTAAGACTTTTCTATTTATGACTGTTATGATTGTATCAAAAGTGTCTATTTTAAACCAAACTTATCTCATTTAATAAAACTGCACTACTGACTGTGGTCTTGTCTTCAAAATTCTCGCCACTGCTCTTAGTTTAAACATTCTCGGCCTTGACACCAACCTCTGTCTAGAGGACCAGGATGAGACACTTGTAATCTCTGATCTTCGATCCAAGATTGGTTACTTGAAATTACTCTTTTTTTAATGAGGTTTTGAAAATATCCTAAACCTAATTATCATTACACTTATACATAGAAACAAACTCAACAATATTAGTACCTTTTATACTATCAAACCAATTCAAAACAATGTTTCAAATTTATTTATTATTATATATTTATATACAGAAATAAACAGAGGTTTATAAATGATATGATGGCAAGTAATAACTAAGTCAAAAATATTTGCCTTATAACAATCATTTTCCAGCTGAAAATATTAAGAAATAGCAGTAATAGTTTCATTGAATTTAATTTTTTTTTGAAAGATGAAAATTATTAGAAGGTGAAACGGAGTCTGACTTCTAAAAGATAAAGAATGTTTTTAACTATGCCTAGAATTTTGAAATAACAAGTGCAAGTATAAGAATAGAGATAATTTCCAATTCGTGACATAGGGCATTATTTTTTTTTTACAAGTTGGAAAGAATATTTTCAATTTTCAAGATTGGGAATAAAAACATAGATGAAACTTGCACAGAAAAATTGAAACAAACAAACAAATAATAATAATAACCGATGACAAATTATACTTCCAAACCAAAACGAGTATGGTAACGGGTTAGTGTTTAAAATCAAACTACACAATGAGCTACCAATCAGTGCTGCGCTCATCACAGGTATTAAAACATGGTTTTTAACATTATAAACTATGAATTATTTAACGAAAATAATGGAGGTTACAGAATCAAAGTATGTTTTCCCACACAATACACGTATATTACATGTTAGTTTTTAATTTTTTTTAACTGAATATAAAAATATATGGTTGGATACATATTATACTTTTACAGACATTTTCTTGTATTCCAACACAACATTTTTACTTGTAGGTTATTCAGTAAAAACTAAAAAACATTACTCACCTAGTTCCATGCCTCAGTTCATTTTCCAGCCACCTAATTGTTTCTCTTGCTCCCACACATTCTTTCTTACGTTCATCAAGACTAGCTATCACTAATAACAAATGAGGAAACAAAGTAGTTTTAATAAAATCACATTCAAACTATCATGTCTTACATTTGTCAAACAACACACAAAAAAGCACTTATAATTAGGAAAAAAAAATACTTAATGAATATTGAACTCTGAATTATTGTTTCAAGTCATATAGTGGTGTTCAGTGCACATCATAACTTTTACTGAGTTACAGTTAAAATGCAATTAAACAACTTTATTGTCAATGCACGTGAAAATGCTTGGCATCAATACATAATTTGCAATTCAAGTTTCAATTAGTTTAAAAAGGATATATTTATGTCAATTTTTAATCTTTATTTCTACATGTCACACAATACCTTTTAGCTCTGAATTATTTGTTTTAAGCTTTCTTTCTTCCATTTAAGTGTTACAATACTTTGTAATTAGATACTCTGATTACAGGTACTAACAGGCCAGAAATTAAAATAAGAATATCTGATCTCTTTCTAAATTATTTATTTACTCATGCTTTCTTGTTAACATTACATATTTATAACCAATAAAAAAGCCATTCTATGACCTACGTGACTGTAATGTCTTTGTTTCATTTTAGTAAAAGGATATCAGTATTCCACTAGGTAATGAAATGTTTTAAACCTTTTCATAAGTAGGTAAGTTAGAAAGAAAGATAAGTATGAGTAATTCTGGTTTACTCTTTGAACTTTATTTCCAAAATGAGTATTTGAAAATTATACAATTATTTTTGGGACAACCAACTTAGGTTCGATGAAGATCAGCTTCCAAGATCAAAAAGGTTTCAATCCTGAAGTGTTGAATTTTTTTCTTTAACATGTTTTTTTTTATAGATGTGTAAACTTTAACCAAAAAGTCCTAAAATGTACAAATTAAAAATTTAATAGATTAGATTAAAAAAAAAGGTAAATGGGAATTTTGTTGCCTTGAGGAATGCACAAAGAATATATGTTGTTAGATGATAGGTGACATATCCTAATTGTTTTTAAAATAAAATCCCTGCACTTTGTTACTATAGATTATAATGAAGCATGAATAAAAGAGAAACAAAACAACAAAATTAAAAACAGAAGCACACTGTTACAAGCTTGTTGCCATTTAGGATAAATAATTGTAATTTCTGCTGAAATCTGCAGTCATCCTAAAAAGAAGGAAAGGATAATTAAGATATCATGTTTTGTTGTGTTGGTTACAAGGCCAGTCAAACAGACAGCACCCATATAGTGTTAAAAATTGAGAAAATAGCAGATGAAATACAAATTTGTATTAAAAACTTTCAACACACATTTAGAAGGTTCTAGAAGTAATTATAGTGAAACAACCTCTCTGAGTAAGAAGGGAATAACACAATTTTCTATGTTTGACTTTCATATTGTGCTGAGTAACTTGGCTCAACAAGAGTATCTATAACCTTCAGTTTTATTTATTAATTACGAAGCAAAAACTAATAGTAGAAGTAAACTGTGCTACTGAATGTACTTATCAACAGATGGCACAACAATAACACATCTCTTGGATAATCTCAGCTGCTTTAACAATGCCAAATGTTGACAGAAGGAGCTAATGTCAGGAACCAGATAAGGGGAAAGTTGGGGAAATCCTCCTCCTTTTACTTTAGATTCCAAATCATTCACTTCAGCCTAGATCCACATACCCATATCAGTGAAATATTAGACATATGAATCAAAAAAATATTACTGATATGTTTCATCATTTAAAAAATTTGTATACTAAAGGAAAATTCACTAACATTAAAATATTAGTGAAGTAGAATTTGCAAACAAGAACAAAAAATATATAAAAAATTGACATCATAAACTGATATGCTTTATACAACACAAGACAGTTAACATATATTTATATTTGTAATAATACTATAGAGTCATGACAATATATTTTTCACAACATTCCTACCTTCAACCACAGGTGAGCCATGTTCCACATCATCTGTTTTCTTTGACCTACAGGTTGCTCAACTCCCTGAGAAATATAATTAATTCAAAAGATTAGCACTAAAAAATACTCTTGAAAACAACAAATACCTGAGTAAAATTTAACAGGTTAAATAAAAACAAAGTAATTTATTCTGCTTGTTAAAACCCAGGCACTAAACTAAACAAGTCTCATCTTTGTCTAGAAACTATACACACATATTTATATATATACATATATATCATTTAGTAATTAGTGCAAGGTTTCTTCTTGTGTAATGACATAAAACAGAAGTATGAAATTAATTCAATACTTCTCTAAAGTTAATAAAAAATTCACAATTCAGTTTTTGGAATAATGGTGCATACAAGTCAGCCAAAGACTTCCTGTGTTAGTTTTCTTTCTGCTACAGCTTGACGATTGTGAAGACAGCAGGTGAACAGCTTATATTAATATCTCTTAAACTATGTGCTGATTTCTCCAAAACTCTTCTGTTGTTTATGGTTTCATCAGGAAGCTTCAAACAAATATTCACTTAGTCTTTAACTGTCTTATCATAATATTTACACATTTCTTCAGTCGGCATCAAATTCAAATTTTTGGTTTATCATTCATGCTTATAACAAAAACAGAAAAAAGAACAAAAGAGAAGGGTACAAAGAAACAGTTATGAAAAAGAGATGGACACCAGTAACTAATCAATAACACAATAACATTTAGAGATGGCCACCAGTAACTAATCAATAACACAATAACATTTAGAGATAGACACCAGTAACTAGTCAATAACACAATAACATTTAGAGATGGCCACCAGTAACTAATCAATAACACAATAACATTTAGAGATGGACACCAGTAACTAGTCAATAACACAATAACATTTAGAGATGGACACCAGTGACTAATCAAAAGTGCATATCAAAAGTTTGATTCCATATAAAAATTACCATACGATATCAAATAAGCAAATAGCAATTAGTCATGCATATCTATATAAATCAAATGCTAGAACAAATTGGTTATTTGAAGCAAAAATAGTGATATCATATATGAAGGCCACAGTTTAAAATAACTTGTCATAAGATAATAACACTCCAGAAAAAATTACAATTTAACATAAATATACCAGAATTTAAACAAACAAAGTAACAGCTTTAATCACCTCTCCATAAGTTACAATAATGTCACTATTGATGATTAGCCAATCAGCAACAACTTTGATACCTGGCAAAAGTCCTTCTTGGTTGATGATTTTAATGACTTCAACTACTGAGGGTGTCAATTCCTGTTCCACTAGAGACCTATATTTAGGATGATATTACTCAAAAAGATATTTTGGTGTTGGCTATATCCAAAGACTGACAAAAACATTCATCATATTAAAATATTATACAAAACTAAAGAGCTTAAAACTGAAATACCAGACACTTATTTTTATCAATCTGAGCATAAAATAACACTACGTAACAAAATTTTTACTTTTTCTTGTTCCTGGGCAAAAAGTGTTATTTCCCAATTGCTTGTGCCTAAAGTAAATGGAAAAGACCTAATTTTCTCTTCAAACTTTGCTTTTGTGACCTGGGAGCATATAACAAAAACACAATGGGAGACTATATTTGGGGGCTGATACGTGAAAGTGATTTATATTACAGTCACAAATCTTGAAAATCTACTCACTTCTAAACATTTTTGTTCATTCTGATATAAATTTAGTATAAATACACATAAATTTTGATTCATATGTTGTTTCATTCAGACATTATGTAAATGAAAATGTGCAAATGGGCCCATTTTTACATAGAAAATAGGTTAATTTCATTATCCAGGTCACAAAAGCAAAGTTCAAAGGGAATAATAGTCATTTTCTGTACTTTTACAACATAAGCAATGAAGAAATAACACATACTGTCCAGGAACAAAATTTATGTTACATAGTATAATCAGAAATAAAACTTACTGAAGAGTCACTATTCCAGAAACAGAGTTACTTCCCTCAGATTTACTCTGTACATCTCCATTTGATGAGTGTTCATTCTCTGTATTATCTTTATCTTCTAGTGATACTGATGTGGTGCTACAGACACAGAGAAATGTTCTTGTAATTTAAAATATCTGTTTTCAAGACTACTGAGTTCTGATAATTAAATATTTTAATTTTAAATAAATTTCCTCTCTCTTTAGACTTGCATACCTCAGACGAAAGATGTAATTATCAGTGTTCAATTTGAAAAAAAAACTATTTAATTATCACAAAATCAAAATAATGAATTACCACCATATGAAGCCTACATCAAAACTCAGTAGCTGTTTACAGTAACAGCTACAGTTTTCAGTAAACTATAAAAAAAACAACTAAACTACAATTAGTGGAATTTAATAATAACATGGGACTTGGACAGTTGCAATAACTGAAAACAGTAATAAATAAGAAAGACTAATTTCATCAGTTGATTACTTTTGCAACACCAACTGATTTTACAGTAACTTCAATTAATGAATTATTTTATATGGCATAATTTATAAATACTCATAGGTAATTGATTATATTGATTAATCAAGTTAATTTTCCAGTTCTATAAATTATCATTTGTACAACTGAATATGGCCAAGAGCTACAGAACTTGGTCTTAGGAAAACTTAACTATCACGCTTGCTGCCATAGTTTGCCTACTTATAGCCATTCAAGAATTTGTGCAACTTCATTCAGAAACTGTATATTTTTGCCAATGCTAACAATTATTACCTTTTGCTAATACAATCAAGTCCATTTTGCAGAACTGCCTTATTACTGGTCAAGTTTTCTTCTAGTCCTCCATTGCAATCAACAGCAGTGCTCGTGACACTCTCAACACCAAGTCCACTGTGCTCACCGTAGTCACTCTACTCTTCTTCTTCGACTCCATGCTCAGTTATACTACCACTGGTGCAACTAGCTGTGTCACTGCTGTTCTTCTAAGTCTAACTCAGAATGACCTGAATCATTGTTTTCATAACACACAGAAATTAGTTACCAATTGATAATGACAAATTTTTTGTCGTACGTTTATTCGACCAAACACATGAACTGCTTTGAAATGATTAAAAAAAGGCCACTGATTTTATACTTTACATAGAACATGAATGATAAGAACTTGGAGGTCATAAACAGCACAAGTACGTCGTATACCATACACATAAATGTACCAAAATAATATCAGGATTTCCTAAAGCCTTTTGAGATGCTGACCCCTTTACAAATTTATAAAGCAGTCACTGATTCTCAAATTCTTAGAACATAAATTAGAAGTGAAACTTCAAAATATAATCAACTTTTACAATGCAATCATTAGGAAACATAAAATGTGAAAAAGAATGAGGTTTTCTCTAAAAGTTGCCTGATGAATATCGGACTGTAGGTTTCAGAGTTTGAGTCCCTGAAGTTTCTAACATTAAACCTATTTCTCTGTCTCTTCAGAAGTCCAACCATTTACATGACTAATTGCAGTTTTAACAACATACAAACTTGGAGAGTCATACAGCAGTTAGATGCATAGGCCAACTATAGCACAGGAGTTATTTCTGTCCTCCTATCAACACTTAAGTCCTTATTCAGCCCTTTACAGTCTCACCAAACCAAGGGGATCAATATCAACCATTCTGGGAAACCCTAATTTACATGATAAAGAATTTTGACACATCTTTGAGAAATTACAAAGTTTTATATTTAAATATCCATAACAAAGAGATAAATGAAAAATATAAAGTTATTACTGAAATAAACCTCAAAAATGTGACAAGAAAAAACAAAGAAATAATAATATCTGATCGATTAGAAGTCATAAAAATGAAGAAGATAAATTGGAACTATTTTAAACTGTTCTGGTCATCGTTATGATGAAGTCCAAAACTTGATAAATACCATTAATAACTTTAATCCAACATGAGGTTGTTTGACATAATCTATTGCAAAACATAAATTATTTTCATAGTAAAAAAGTCTCTGTCATAAAGAATGTAATAATATTGAACAATTTTATACAGAAATAATACAATCTGTTAGACACTTTAAAATATATACTTACAATATTTAAAAATACCATGCAATGCATCTGAGATAAATAATAATGATACGATAAAATCTGTGTCACTAAAGTTACTAATGACCAGACAATATATTTTATAGTAAAGATGTATTCTATACACACAAAATTGAAAATTACCAATCCTGAAATTTTTTAAAATAAAAATATCATATTAACATTATTGTGAGATATCTAACCAGTCACAAGTTGAAATGGTGAAATGTATTAAAATCTTGAAGAATATTTATCTGGGAAATGTAATGTGACATCGTGGTTATCGTTAAGTTTCCACAAAGCTTTGTTAGCATTTAATCACTATGTTGTACAGCATAACTGTTACAGTTTTACATTTTTAACATAAAGGGTGTTTTACCATTTCACTATGAATAATTTACAATTATAATATTTTAAGTACTTCTGGATATGAAATTTCATTATCTTGACTTCCAAATCACTTTTATAGTATTCAGTGCAAACTACAGACAAATACCCAAATTCAAACCTACAGCTTTATATAATTACATTTTCATGTTTACAAAATACAATTTCATGAAAGTTCTTAAATGGTGTCACATCTGTGCTAAAGCACAAACATTTAAACCTAATGACTCAGAAGAGCTAATTAGACAAATTATAAACTGTGCCCAAGTACAACTGGTCACAGTGATGACCCTGTAAATATTTTCTGAAAACTGTGAAAACAGAACAGCTACATTTGTACAGATAGTTGGTGCTTTATTGACACAGTTTTGCAAGCCTGATAAAAGATATGAATATTCAATCATAATGAAAATAAATACATTTTTTATTGAGATTTGTTGTATATCTTCTTCAGTAATTAATACTTTTCAAATTTTCTGGCTCTTTCTGTTACAAAGATTTATTCATAACCTACCATCATGAACTTTAACAAAGGTATCACCACCAAAGTGGTCAGAGTAGTTAAAAATATGTTTGATAACCATATTCTTAGACTTGACCAATCTATCTTCACAAAATAACACGTTGTTTTACTATTCTTTGATTGTTTGTTTAAACAGAGTATTTGTGATGAAACTTAGTTGAATGGACGATAACTGCTGTAAAATCACAAGTGTAGAGGATGACATTTTGAAGTCTTCCACTTGAAGACGAGAGGTGGAAGACTTTCCAAATGTTATCATCTACACTTGTTTTTCTCCAACAGGCAGTTGCCATCTATTCATGTAAGTTTCATCAAGTTATTTTACTTGTGTTATTTACATACAATAAACCTAACAAAATAAATAAGGATTTGAATCAAAATAATATATTGGTGTTACCTTCACTACCCTCTAAATTTAACTAATGTCTGGTCGTAAGAGAAACTTTTCATAGCTTTCAAACAGATATAATTTAATACAAAAAACACCTTTTAACAATGAGAAACACACCTAAAGAAACTAAAAATAAAAGTATCAGATCTCTAGTTTAGTTTTATGTTTACTAAACTTTTCACAAGATTCCTCTGTTCATCTCTGAGGACCTCTGCTTAAATATTTTACTTGCTTCACACTGATGGAAACAGTTTATAATATGCTCCATCTAATGGCATTCAAACCTTATTTGTAGCTATATTCTTTATGCTTTTCTTCATTGTAGTTCAGACTACATGCTGTGACATTATAAAAGGGTGGAATTGTAAAACTGTAATAATAAAAATAAGGAAAGAAACAGAAACTGTTTAATTATGTATTTAAAGTATGATAGTTTATTTATCTATAAACCAATGTTTTGGGATGGAATGAAAATTTGAAAATAATTTAAAGTTGCACCATTTACAAGAGATTCCCCTCAAAGCTGTATGCAAACAAGTGTTTACATTTTTTAAATTTTCTTTCCAATTTTAATTTAAAAAATGTTACAAAATGATAAAATAACCAATTCTAAAGTATTTTTGAGTTAGAAAATGTTGAATTAAAGTTTTCTATGATAACTATATTGGGTAAAATCTTTTACCTTTTACTAATTGAACTGGCGTGTGTGTTTTTCTGATAGCAAAGCCACATTGGGCTATCTGCTGAGTCCACCGAGGGGAATTGAATCACTAATTTTAACATTGTAAATCTGTAGAGTTACCGCTGTACCAGCAAGGCACTACAGAACTGGTAGTTATCTACTTTTATTTCATGTAGTAGTTAAATTAAAATAAAAAAAATTTAACACCTTCACTTAATTCTGAATCTTCCTGACTGGTACTACACCTTCACTTAATTCTGAATCTTCCTGACTAGTACTACACCTTCACTTAATTCTGAATCTTCCTGACTAATACTACACCTTCACTTAATTCTGAATCTTCCTGACTAGTACTACACCTTCACTTAATTCTGAATCTTCCTGACTAGTACTACACCTTCACTTAATTCTGAATCTTCCTGACTAGTACTACACCTTCACTTAATTCTGAATCTTCCTGACTAGTACTACTTTGTTTTCTTCTCCTAGACACTCGGCAACGTGACAAAGATTGTTCCTTGATTTTCTTTACAAACCTCTGAAAAATAAACAAAGAAGAAGAGAGAAACAAAATTATTTTTCAATGGCATGAAAATAACAAAATTTACTAGCAATAAACAAAACAGGTTTATTTTCCAGTATGTCACTGTTCAAAGTTACAAAGTTCTTTTAAATAAGAGTAAATATGCATAAATTGTGTGTTTGTTTTGAATTTTGTGCAAAGTTACATGAGGGCTATCTGCAGTAGCAGTCCTAATTTAGCAGTGCAAGACTAGATAGAAGGCAGCTAGTCATCACCACCCACTGCTAACTCTTGGGCTACTATTTTACCAACAAATAGTGGGATTGACTGTCACATTATAACAACCTCATGACTGAAAGGGTGAGCATGTTTGGTGTGACGGGGATTCAAACCCGCGACTCTCGTGTTATGAGTTGAGTGCCTTAACCACCTGGCCATGCCAGACCAAATATGCAAGGGAACTTCAAGTCAACAGACAGGACTTAAGTATTTTATCACAGAATTACACGACCCTGACCATAATATCATACTGATTACAAATATCCCAGAACATTTTAACAAGCATCTCAAAATCTTTCGACCATCAGTTTTATTTGGCAGTCTCCACAAGGGGAAGTTTTAAGGTGTTAAACAGTTTTAAGAATTTCAAAGACTAACTACTACATAACATTAATTTTTTTAAACGCATGTGACAATCATTCTCTTGTAATTCCATAAAATTGTTGGTTAGGGTGGTATTACTTTATTACTTGCATTTGAATATCACTCTTATACATTCTAAATTACTTTTTGTGTTACTACTTACTTACACAGGACCTCATGATTATAAAGAGAGCTACATGCCTACCTCAAGTTTTCAAACATTACCCAGCTTCTCCCTCTAAACAGATACAATATAAACTACAAAAGAAATGCTCCAATTTTTAATTTTTTTATATATATATTTTATTAACACTTTTAGAAATCATTTCTGATCTTCCTCCTCCAATAATTACTAACAATCAAAGAAATTATAGTCAGTGATGTCAAGAAAACCCACTTGTAGAGAAAAATTTATATGTAAAAGTGGCTTGTTTGGGTTGAGAAAATTGAGAAAAAATTTTCTCAACCAAAACAAGCTGTTTTTACATATATTTTTAATCAAAGAAATTGTACTGCAAAGTTTAGTTTCATAATTTTGTTTCTTCAAATATCTTATTGACAATTATTTTCAATAAAGTAACAGAAAAACATTCAGGCTGTCATTCATACATTTATATAGATCCTCCAATTGAAAATTTTATTTCAGAGAAGAAAAATTTAAACTTCCCATCTATTCAGAAAACACAGCTGAAAATATCTGGTCTTTGTACATGTCTGTTGCTTATTTTTAAACTCAAATAGTTTGAGAACAGTGAAGTTTTAAGGTTAGTCTTATCAAAAATTGTAACATTTAGCTACTATAATTTGTGCTTTACAACTTTTAAATTTCTAAAGCTAACAAAATCCAAAACATATTATCTGAAACCTGGAATTACTTTCTTTGTTGCAATCTATTTACTGTAGAGTTCTCTTTCTTTTTTGTATCAATTGTAAATTTCTAAACTTTCAGTTATTATATTAGAAATCCCACTGGTTACATGCCTTCAAATAATCTAACTACATCATGGCTCTGAGATTTTGTATGGTACTTAAGGGAAGTAAATCAGTTTATTGGTTTCCTGCTTGTTTTATTTATTTTGTTGAAGTTATTACTTTGGTAGTTGCTTGTTTCTTTAGAAACACTATAACTGGTAACTTGAAACAAAATGAACACTTACAGTGTTACTCATGAGCACAGATTATTAGAGGATACATCATAAAAACTGTCTTACAAAGTTGTCTCAGAAGGAGAGTAGCCTTGTAACCTGTTTTTCCAGCCAGGCTTAAATCTTTTAGCTACGAAATCTTGTTTGTCACATGAACCTACCATGAGCTGTTTATGTTCTAATTTAGAGACAAAACAGACTGAATTAGTTATTATTAGTTTTTGTTGTGTCCATATCTGATACATGGGCTTTCCTGCCCTATAACACTTAACACTAATAAATCTTTTGACCACTGTGTTTGTTTGTTTTTGTTTAACGCAGTGCTACAAAATATGTCATACTCACCACTGGTTTCGAAACCTGATTATTTTGCATCATGAGTCCCACTTAAGACACAAATATCTTGTTAAAATAGCAGTGACACTGATATATGTTAACTATTAACTGCACTTTGTTTTATTTAAGATGTGTTAAAAACACAAATAAATAATCTTTAGAAAAGTCTGAAAGATAAATCAGAGATTCGATTCCCCCTCGATGGCCACAGTAGATAGCCCGATATGGTTTTACTATAAGATACGCACACACAGCATTACTCCTTATTACATGTTTCCTGTTTATAGTACACAAATTGTCTCCATTAAACTACAAGAAGGTTACTGGAGCTAACAGCAATATTCTACAAAGATTGTAAGATGAAATTACCAATACACCCGTTGTACTAAATACATTTCGTGAGCTTACAGTGGAAAACCAGCTACAGCTTTACAATGGAATAGCCACGTGGTTAACACATTTGTTACAGAACTTTAACATACAGCCTAATAAAGGACTGGCTATGTATATCCATCCCTAATTTTAAACTGAAAAATCTTAGAGCGTAGGAAGCTACTCAAAAGTACCCACCGCCAACACTTAAGCTACTATTCTCTGACCTAGTAGTGAAATTTAATTGTTACTTTTGTATGTGATCTGTCAACCCAATGTGCGGAGCGCATTTTGGGGGCAATTGGTCGCAAAACGAGAATTTTCGGATTCATTATTCGAGAACGTTAACTACTACGCCACGCTCGGCCCAAAGTGATGTGTACTTGCCTTTTATCGCACGGATAAAATCACTTGTCTCACTTGGTGGCGCTGTTTTCTCTTTCGTTCGCTACGTTCACGTTCCTTTTCCCACCATTTTCTACAGTTGACATGAATTACTTGTTGATTTATTTTCGTTCGTTACAACTAAAATTAACAAGAAATCGAAGTTTATTTTTCTTGGTATTTTTACGTACCAAAATGACATTTGCGGAAATTAATATTTAATTTTTATTACCTGAAATTTTGATTAACAAAACAAAAATCGCTTGGAAAACTTTTCTTGTTTTTAAGCAAAAAAGCCATGTTAAAATTTTCTTTGAGTTTTTGTTTGTTTTATAGTAAAGCCAGCCACATCACTCCATCTACCGTATTCTCCGTAAAGATTTAACTCCCTATTTGCCCCCCCAGTGGCTTAGCGGTTGGTCTGCGGACTTACAACCCTAAAAACCGGGTTTCGATACCCTTGGTGGGCAGAGCACAGATAGCCCATTGTGTAGCTTTGTGCTTAATTCAAAACAACAACAACTCTCTATTTTGACTTTTGTAAGTCAGTATGGTTACTGGTGTCCCGCAGGAGGAACTCTCAGAAAATTAGAAAACAAAGCTATTATTTCTTTTTCTTTATACCGTGAGATGGCACTATCATCGACTTTATTTATGGTTTTGTATTTTCTTCTTTAAGTTTCCGAGAAATTTATCAATATATACATGTAAGTAAAGAGAGAAGCAGTCATTAACGAGAAAAAAAATAAAAAAGAGCTTTGGTCAAGTTAGTGAATAAAAATATGTAGTAAAAAATAATTAGATTTATTTCTGTTTCAAACACAAAACAAACAGGAATATACGCGATAACTATAACAAAATAATGACAACACCTCAATGAAATACGTATTTAAGTTTTTCAGAAACAAAACTACTTCAATCAAGAAAGTCCACAGTTTTTCTGTTCCGTATTCCGTCTTATTCTTTGACTTTCTAAGTCCTCACAACATCTTGTCTTATACATTTAAACTGAAAATAATTCCTTAGTACTACAAAAATTGATTCCAGGTACCTTTATGGTTAAAAGCTAACACACAGGATTACATACAAAAGTCGTAGCAGATTTCACACGAGACCTAAAACTCGAGCGTTTTATAAAATCCCGGTCACACCAAACATACTCGTACTTTCAGCCGTAGGGACGTTATAATGTGACGGTCAATCCCACTATTCGTTGATAAAAGAGTAGACCAAGAGTTGGCGGTGGGTAGTGATGACCAGCTGCCTTCCCTCTAGTCTTACAATGCTAAATTAGGGAAAATAAAATATATTATGGATTCTGAACAATTCGAAAGCGCTGGAAAAAGAAAAACACATTACGTCATAGTACCCGCGATTCCAAGTTGCGGAAGACGTTTTTTTTATTTTCTGCCACAACGGGACGCCAACCATAGATATCAGATCCACAGTGGTGAGTTGTAAGCAATAACGTGCTTATAAATTCACTTTTTCGTTAACGCACGTCCCTAATTAACGTTTTTTTAAGTGTTAGTAAATAAATTTCTGGACTTGAAATGTCTAAACGACACCGCAAAATAGATATCGGAGTTTATTTTTAATTTGAAGGCGGGAGTTTTGTGTGACCTAGAATAAACAACGCACGAGAATTCAAGATTCCGGATTAAACTCGCCAGCAGATAAGTTTTTTTTTCTCCAGAAAGTTGTCCCACCTGAAGACAGCTCCGCCTTCCTCAATCGTCGAAGATAAATTTGGAAAAGAACTGCATTCTGGTGTTACGAAAGTCTTATCCCTGAGTCATTTCATGCATCTAAAGTGCACGCTTCATAACTCTGACCTTGACAGTTAGAAGGACATCCGGGAACGTTTTGTAAAGTACAAAGAACTTTCATCTTAACCGATCCGTTTGCAGCACGTGAGCACGTGGTTTAGTTTTTTTTCTTAAACCCTCCCCCCAAAAAAAACCGCAAAAAAAAAACGTTTAAGCAGGTTGTGTTGGGCTATAGCTTATCTTCAAATCAGAACATCTGACATCGCGAAGGATTTATATATATCGACATCTGGTATCACACTAAAGTTGTTTTGTATGAAGACATATTCCACTCACCTTCTTCGCTCTGTCCTGTTCCCCACTGGTATAGCGGTAAGTCTACGGATTTACAACGCTAAGATCAGGGGCTCGATTTCACTCAGTAAACTCAACAGATAGCCCGATGTGGCTTTGCTATAAGATAAAATACATTAGGCCCGGCAAGGCCATGTGGGTTAAGGTGTTCGACTTCTGAGGGTCGCGAGTGCGAATCCTCGTCGCACCAATCAGCCACGGGAGTGTTATTATGTGACAGTGAATCCCACTATTCGTTGGTAAAAGAGTAGCCCAAGAGTTGGCGATTGGTGGTGATGACTAGCTGCCTTCTCTCTGCTAAATTAGGGACGGCTAGCACAGATAGCCCTCGTGTAGCTTTGCGCGAAATTGAAAACAAAACACTGTCCTACTAAAACTATTGTTACACTACGTCTAAAAAAAGTGCGCCCTTTCAAACATTGTAATCAGAAGGAAGGATATTTTTCCATATTTCATATTTTGGGACCAACCGCAACTTTATTAGTTTATATCTTTTGTGCTTCGCTATACGCACAGGTTGAAATATTGGCGAGATTTCTTCAGTGTTTGGTTAGAAGGACTTTCTTTAACATGAACTGGAAAACAGATTAATTTTCGAGAAACGTCTGAAACCTTCTATCTTCTCAGAAGTTTTGCAGGCACGTGACTAACCGAGTTTATCGGATAAACAATAACATCAGACACGCTAAACGCATCCACAAACCTATCGTTATCAGATCTCACATAATGGTACAGAGGAAAGGGTTTTATCTTGACCAAGAGAGTGACCTCATCACGGATATCAGAAACCGGTTTTTAGTGTTATAATCCTTCAGATTTCCCCTCTGAGCCAATGGAGAGCTGAACATATATAATCCAGTTATCAATGTCTTCGTTTCCACATTAGACATGGAAGTGTTAGTATACCATTATTTCACGCTTATAATAAGACCCCATTTGCAATTACCTCAAAGGAAAATCCTAAAGAGGCACGAGATGATTCACTTTGAACTCTTTAACCTTTTAAAAGCCAAGGTGACCTTCACAAGCCTTTAAAATGAAAAAGATATGGTGTCAATACGTTATAAAAAACCTGTTACGTGTTAACTCGTCACGTCATCTTCTGATTAGTAATGATACAACAATCATGTTCCCTACAATGTACGGATGAAACTGTTTCAGGCGTTTTAAAGCACTAGTTACTAATTGAATCCGGGTTGGAGTTATTAGTACCAGAACAAACTTTACCAATATAGCTTTAAAACGCACGAAATAAAACCACTATTATGTCCTCAAGATTTGTTCCTAGTAATTTTTGCAACAGTTCTAATCACACATACACACACAGACATTTAATATTTGTAGTGTGTGTGCTATTAAACTCTAATTTTAATTGATGGATGACTTTAAAGGGAGAAATGAAAATGGTTACAGCTTGCAGTTGCTGATATAAACAACGCCTTGATCACAACTGTCTTTTGTCTGGTGCGATTTGAAAACGTTTTCACCAAATACCTGATTACGAGATTTAATAAAAAGTTGTTTATTACAACTGGTAGAATAAAAATAAAAACAGTTGTAAAACTCAAGAAATTGTTTGTTTTGTTTTTGAAATTAGCCCAATGCTACACGAGGGCTATCTGCACTAGCCGTCCCTGAGTTAGCATTGTAAGACTAGAGGAAAGACAGCTAGTCATCACCACCCACCGCCAACTCTTACCAACGAATAGTAGGATTGGCCGTTAAATTATAACGCCCCCCACGGCTGAAAGGGCGAGAATGTTTGGTGCGACGGGGATTCGAACCGACGACCTTCAGATGACGATTCGAACGCCCTAACCCACCTGACCACGCCGGGCCTAACTCAAGAAATACAATAGAGTTTTGTCGCAGTGGGATACGATGCAATACAGGCTAAAAATGCGTATTTGAATATTTGGTTGAGTTTTACTAAAATATGGTGTTCCAAGAACACGATCCTGATAAAATGGCTCGCTGGGTATATACGTTTTGCTTGAATGTGTATGGGATCCGTCAATATCCAGTTCTCTACATCAATGCTAGAGTTCGTTACTTGTTTATTTATTCAAACTTATTCCAGGGATGTTTGTGCTAGCTCTTCCTAATTTTAAAGTCACACACTAGAGGGAAGGAAGCTAGTCAAAAAACCATCCACCGCCAACTTTCGGGTTATCATTTTAATAACGGATAGTTGGATTCACCGTCACACTATGACTTCTTCTCGGTTGAAAGAACGAACATGTTCGGTGAGGGGATTCTACCCCGTGACCCATAGGTTGCGATCCTGGTGCCCTAACGACTGGAATATGCCGATCCAAAACGTAACATTCTATTCACCATTCTTACATTTTTATTTTAAACGTCAGTTCAACAGCAACGTGCTTAGATTGTTGCCTGGATACTGGAATAAAGCTTTAATTATTTTTTTCTTAAATAAGGTTCTTGTTTGTTTTTATTTAAACACAATGGGCTATTTGTGCTGTGCCCTCGACGGGCATCGAAACCTAGTTTCTAGCATTGTAAGTCCGCAGACGTACCGCTGTTCCACTGGAAGATGTGTTTTTTCTAGAGCAAAGCCACATTGGACTATCTGCTGTGTCCACAGAGGGGAATCGAACCCTCGAGTTTAGCGTTGTAAGTCCGTAAACTTACCACTGTCTCAACGGAAAACCCACTGAAAAATCTAAAACCAGGAAACAAGCTATTGTTATTAAGAATGGCGTGACGTTTGTGTCATAATGTTCTGGACCACTACTAAATTCATCACTTCTGATTATTTGTGACTTCTGTATCCAGAGGAGTCCTCAAAAATATTTCCAGGTGGGGCCAAAGTTTTTAAGATGGGGGCAAAGTAGTAAGAAATTGAGAAATGAATAAACTACCCATAAGTAAATTCAGGTCCTCCGCCAGTACAGTGGTAAGTCTTCGGATTTACAACGCTAAAATCAGGGGTTCAGTTCCCCTCGGTGGGTTCAGCAGATAACCCGATGTGGCTTTGCTATGAGAAAAACACAGATGTAAGTTCTGAATGTATAAAGAAATGATTGTGATTCTCATTTTTGGTGGGGGCGAGTGCCCCTACCCCCCTGCGGGCGTTCATAACTCAATCACTTGTGTGTTTCAATAAATATTCCCACTACTGTACATCGAGAATATCAATTGTTATGATATACTGAAATCTGGCAAGCTGTACCATGAGTTGATGTAAGCTTCACAGAAAAAAAAATATTTTTATTTATTTTACAAAAAAGAATCAATATAGAATTTTTAAAGATTTACGATTGTTGTTTACTCTTGGGTGTTTGTTTGATGTCAGTAAATATTCTTTTATCAGAAGTTCGTGGTTAGTAGCTGATCCAGAAATCATAATTTGGAATTCGAATTTAAAAGTCCTCTCTTCCACAGTCTGTGGACTTGCAGTGCGAGAAACCGAGTTTTGATAGCTGTGGTTGAACAAACATAATTATAAATTGTTTTTACTGTTATATAAAAGAAAGAAACGCAAAGTATTAGAGGTTTGGATCTAATTTTAAACAAAAAGTTCAACGGTTTCTAATGCTATGTTCCTCACGCGTAGAGCCCACCATCAGTTCATCTCTCTATACTCCACGCTCAGAGTACATTGCAAGGTTATGTCAGTCATTTTCTAGGTCGAGTGCGGCCCAATTGTTTAACATGACTGATTATCCTTTCGAAGTTCTGTAGTTCAATCCCCCACCCCACAAAAAATCATTACACACTTTGAAGTTTTGAGTTCGTTACGAGCGTGACAGACAGGCCCCACTGTTGGAGTAGCCAAAGAGCGTGCGGTGGGTGCTTTTAGATATAAATAACGACACATCATCAGATAATTTCAGTAAATTTGAACTACAAACATAGAGTGCATTAAAGGATAATTACAGTAAGTTTGAACCACACACTCACCACAAGCTTAGAGTACATTACCGGATCATTTCAGTAAGTTTGAACTACAAACATAGAGTACATTACCGGATCATTTCAGTAAGTTTGAACCACACACTCACCACAAACTTAGAGTACATTACCGGATCATTTCAGTAAGTTTGAACCACAAACTTAGTGTGTGTGCATAACCGGATCATTTCAATCAGTCTCTACCCTACACTTTAAAGGATATTACCTCTCTCAGCTGACCTACTCATGTCGGGACACTTAGTAAACGAAAGCCACATACATAGATACAAACACAGCGAAATTTCTATTTGATTACCCTGATTCTAAAGCTAATTATGTCTGCAAAGAACTTCGAAACAAAATTTAAATTTTAAAGATGAATGAAGAAGTACAACAGTTATCTAGTAGATGAACCATGTGAATCCACGTGGTTTATTACATGAAACCACGTGTATCAACAGGGAAAGTAAGACATCGGCCTTCGTTCATCTATACAGTTTATTTGTTTTTAATTTCGCGCAAAGCTACATGAGGGCTATCTGTGTTAGTCATCCCTAATTTAGCATTGTAAGACCAGAGGGAAGGCAGCGAGTCATCACCACCCACCGCCAACTTATGGGCTACTCTTTACCAACGAATAGTGGTCACACTATAACACCTCCACGGTTGAAAAGGGGAGGACGTTTCGCGCGACCGAGATTCGAACCCGCGACCTTCAGATTTCGAGTCGAACGCCTTAACCCACCTGGCCTCTGCTTAATATGAACTTTCTCGATTATTAAGCCTAATTTTGTGACGTTGATTTCATAAGTTGTTTACGGAAGTGAAATACGAGTGTTCCACGTGATTTTTAAACATGGAAACTTTAACAGTTTTTCTGTTGTTGGAAACTGAGGACATAAAATAATAATTCCGTTTTTATTTTCGCATTTTCACAGAACCAGCGTTGCGTGACTGGGGTCATAGAGTCAAAATGTATAAATTTAAATTTTTTTTAATAGAATATTTCGGTAATATTATTGATCAATTATTTGTAGTTAAGCACAAAGCAACATAATGGGCTATTTGTAATTAAAACAGGTATCGAAACCCGGTTTCTAGCAATGTAAGTACAAAGACATGCCGCTCTTCCAACAGAAGTAGGTCGAAGGACAAAATGCGGGTTCTTAGGGTTAACTCAAATTACAGAGGAGACCTTAAGTGTTATTAAAACCTCTGGGTAAGGGTAAATCCACTTTGTGTTTATGATAATTTCGGTGAGATAAACCATTCTCTTGTTGTCGTAGAGTCAGTGTGACTAATGTATAACCGATTTTGATTGGTTTATTTGGTTCTGCGCAAAGGTACAGGAGGTATTATTATCTGCGTTACCGTCCTTAATTTTAAAAATAACAGACTTGAATGAAGTCAACATCACCCACCGTCAACGATTGGAATACTCTTCTCAGACTGTATAATAGGATTTGACAGCTACTCTTATTACATATCTGCTAACCCCAAGTGAAGACTGCGATTTTTTTTAGGGTAACGAATGCGACTCATGGAGTTTCAAACCCACAATTTAGTACGAAAATTGATCAATGGAAGCACTTAAAATATTATTTTGTCTCATGTTAAACTGTTCGAAAGTTATGCACTGTATAGTTGGTGTGATTAATGTGAAACAGTTTCAGACTTATGTACTGTATAGTTGGTGTGATTAATGTGATACCGTTCCAGACTTATGTACTGTATAGCTGGTGTCATTAATATAAAACAATTCCAGACTTATGTACTGTACAGTTGGTGTCATTAATGTGAAACAGTTCTAGAGTTACGTAATATATAATTAGTCTGACTAATGTGAAACTGTTCTAGAGTTACGTAATATATAATTAGTGTGACTAATGTCAAACAGTTCGAAAATTATGCACTGTATAGTTGGTGTGATTAATGTGAAACAGTTCCAGTCTTATGTACTGTGTGGTTAGTGTTACTAATGTGAAACAGTTCTAGAGTTATGTAATGTGTAGCTAGTGTGACTAATTGAAACAGTTCTAGAGTTATGAATTATGTGGTTAGTGTGACTAATGTAAAACAGTTCTAGAGTTATGTAATGTGTGGTTAGTGTGACTAATGTGAAACAGTTCTAGAGTTATGTAATGTGTAGTTAGTGTGACTAATGTGAAACAGTTCTAGAGTTATGTAATGTGTGGTTAGTGTGACTAATGTGAAACAGTTCTAGAGTTATGTAATGTGTAGTTAGTGTGACTAATGTGAAACAGTTCTAAAGTTATGTAATGTGTAGTTAGTGTGACTAATGTGAAACAGTTCTAGAGTTATGTACTGTGTAATTAGTGTGACTAATGTGAAACAGTTCTAGAGTTATGTAATGTGTGGTTAGTGTGACCAATGTGAAACAGTTCCAGAGTTATGTAATGTGTAGTTAGTGTGACTAATGTGAAACAGTTCTAGAGTTATGTACTGTGTGGTTAGTGTGTCTAATGTGAAACAGTTCTATAGTTATGTAATGTGTAGTTAGTGTGACTAATGTGAAACAGTTCTAGAATTATGTAATGTGTAGTTAGTGTGACTAATGTGAAACAGTTCTAGAGTTATGTAATGTGTGGTTAGTGTGACTAATGTGAAACAGTTCTAGAGTTATGTAATGTGTAGTTAGTGTGACTAATGTGAAACAGTTCTAGAGTTATGTAATGTGTAGTTAGTGTGACTAATGTGAAACAGTTCTAGAGTTATGTAATGTGTAATTAGTGTGACTAATGTGAAACAGTTCTAGAGTTATGTAATGTGTAGTTAGTGTGACTAATGTGAAACAGTTCTAGAGTTATGTAATGTGTAGTTAGTGTGACTAATGTGAAACAGTTCTAGAGTTATGTAATGTGTAGTTAGTGTGACTAATGTGAAACAGTTCTAGAGTTATGTAATGTGTAGTTAGTGTGACTAATGTGAAACAGTTCTAGAGTTATGTAATGCGTGGTTAGTGTAATTTGTATCCATGTGAATACTTACATTCCATTGTTCTGGTTATATCACTTTGATTAAACATAGCTGCATTTCTTTGAGTAACTTATTGTATCTGTATTTTTTTACATGTGTAAAGTCTAGGTATGTGATAGATATCCCATTTAACTATATGCATGTGTTATCAATTTCATTATAGATAACACTTTCGTTTATTAAATATATTTTGGTTTCATTTTAATCTTCTAGTATGTTAACTCGACACGCAGTTGAATGTTAAGATCTCAGGCATTCTTTAACAAGGTTATCTCAACCATTAGATCAGAGAGTCACGTAGCATTGTTAGAAAGTAGCTTGGGATAACATTAATTTTATTTCATCAATTACATTTTCATGTCGCGAGTGCCAATAGGTTGTGAAACCCTGCATTAGATAATACATTACTGTTGGATAAAGTTTTCTCATAATAACTACTTACTTTCCTTCTTTTTCTACCCATAATTATTTCAGGGTGAACTTTGAACCTTAATCTTTAACACATGATAGTGACATTATTTTTATTCTTCTTGTTCTAGGCCTTACGACAAATGCGCACTGAAAGCTGTGAATGTCAAGAACATGGCAATAAAAAATGTTGTCTTTGTTGTTCATCATGAATTGTTGTATCAAAAAAAAAGAATTAGTTCTTTCAAGTTTTTACTGAAATTGCTCTGTCTTATTCATGTAAAGTAGTATTCTTGTAAATTCTTTAAGAAGAAATTATGCAGGTTATGTATTGTTTTTATAAATAAATATTTGTGTTTTCATAAACCTCATTGCATGAAACATCATTTGTTGACAGTGTATTACATATCTATATATTGAATATTTATTACGTTGTTTTACTATAGATGTTACAGAAACGAATATTCTTAAACTTAAGTTTTGTTGTTGTTGAAATATTTTGATATACACTTTCTAATTCCCTGAAAATCACTAGAGGGTCTAGATAAGAATTTTAGTATTAAAAGTACAATAGGTATAATACTGCTGTTGTATGACAAGTATAATTAATTATAATTATGCTTCACACCATAAGAATTGCAAATTGCTCATTATAGCCAGTCACTTCTGTAATTATGATCAATAATGTTTTGTCATATTGTCTGCTCACTGAGTTATGAGATTCACATTGAAATCCTGTTGTTGAGATATTCATATGTGCTGAAGGAATACAGATATGTTGTAAGCTATATAAAAGCATGAACCTGAAGTGAAAAGATGAATACTTTAATCAGACTGGACTTGCTTCATTAACTGATTAATACAGTGTTCTTAAATCATGGTATGTACAAGTAAAACCAGAAAAGTTGGCAGTGAGTGTTGCTAGCTGTTTGTCTTTCCTCCAGTCAGTAACTCAAAATGAGTGGCAGCAACAGAGATAGCCTTTGTAGTTTTGTCATATCAAACAAATAGTGAGCAATTTTGATGTTAGTTGGAATCAAATTTGAGATCCTTGATTTGTGAGCTCCCTCTCTCAAATTGCCAAAGCTTAAAATCTTGAAGTCAAAAATAAATAATGAAGCTGAAACTCGACATCACAAAATATACCATTATCTAGCTCTGTACGTAATAACAAACAAGCATATATATATTTATAATTCAATTTTTTAAATATTGAAATAACCAAAATATCTAATTTTACAGGTTTATAATTTCATGACAATTGATATGATTGCACTTTTATTAACTCTTTAAGTTCAAGTAAATACCTCATTAGGTTCTTGCTCATGTAGAGAATGATACACAATTTAGCTGTGTCCACATACATCCTTTACTGCACGTGTCATGAGGATTTTAAAGATTTGCATTCAGGATTTAATTAAACTATTTTTACGTTCTACTAATTAGTATAGCATAAAATTGTAGCTAAAAATCTATATTTTACAATAGTATAAGTTTTAGTTTCTTACTTTTATAAAGCAATATTCTTTAAAATCCCAAATTTCTCCTACTGTGACAAATGTGACAGTTTTTATTATAGACTGTCCCCTTTTCAAATTTATTCACAACTATAAGTACAAAATTTAACATATATTACTCACTATATTACCATCATCACTGAAACATATTTATAGCTTTGTATCTTGTTTAGTTACAGAGCTATCAGATAGAAAATCAGACACCTCTTGCCACACCCACCAGCATACACAACAATATTACACTTTCCAAAAAAGCACAGAACATAGTTAGTAGAGCAGAGAGATTATGTAAAAGGTTTATGAGATGTTTGTTGGACTCTGACAAATTGTTGCTGACTTGAAATGCTTCCCAAACACTGTCAAGTACACCATAGATCAAGAGACTGAGATGTGTAAATTTGAAAATATGAAAGGAAAAGTAGAACACCTAAATTAAATGATACCGATGTTTTTAATATCTTTGTTTATGCAGTCTTTGAAGCAGAAGGAAGACTTTTGTTGATCTCAAACTATGAGATAAACGACCATGTACCAAATAACAGAAAAGTGACCAGATCTACAGTATCAAGGAGACAAAATGAGAATGGAGTATTTGGTCATGTAGCAGTTAAGAAAACCTTGACCTCATCTTTCAAGTATTGTCAAGATACTGAAATTTGCTAAAAATTACGTAAACCGTACTGTTGATGATTGGAAAGGGGTGTTATGGACAGTTGAGTTAAAGTCTGCAATATTTGGTTCATAACATAGGTTATACATCCAGCAGAAGAAAAAAAAAGTGAAATATATTTACCTCAATATAGAGCATCTACCATGATGTACAGGGGGAACCAGTGTGATGGTTTGGTGGTGTTTTTGTGCTGAGGTGACAGAAGATATCTGTAAAATAGCTGAAACAATGGACCAGTGCAACTACCATCAGATACTGATCTGTCAAAGTATACCCAGTGGTTTGCATATTACTGGATTGTACTGTCAAGAAGTTAATGATTTCAAACACTCATCCAACCTAAGCAAAAATTACTTAGCTAAGAAAGAAACTGTTGGAGTGATGGTCCCCAAAGAGCTCTGATCTCAGCCCAGTTGAACAAATCTGGAACTTTATAGATCAAAAACTTGACAAATCAAAAGTTAATTATGAAGAAAATTTATGGAGTGTATGAGAGGATTTGGAGTAAAGTCCAAAAGGACACTTTGATTAAACTTGTTGCAGAAATGCCTTACAGACTGTCTGCAATTATTAGTGCAAATGGTAGACATAGAAAATATTAACTGTGCTAAACTCAAGCACTTCCACTGAGTTTCTGTTATACTAAATATGCAGGTGAATAAACTTTTAATGTTTCACCTGTGATTTACCTTCCATTATTATTGGCCAGGTGATTAAGGCACTCGACTCGTTATCTGAGAGTCGCGGGTTCCTATCCCCGTCACACCAAACGTGCTCGCCTTTTCAGCGGTAGGGACGTTATAATGTGAGGATCAATCCCACTATTCGTTGGTAAAAGAGTCGCCCAAGAGTTGACAATGGGTGTTGATGACTAGCTGCCTTCCCTCTAGTCTTACACTGCTAAATTAGGGACGGCTTGCACAGATAGCTTTTGTGTAGCTTTGTGCAAAATTCAAACCAAACCATTATTTTTTGAAAGTAGTCTGAAATCTAATTTTGACAGACGTTTTCTCAACACTTTTCTATAGTACTGTCTACATTATATAATTATAATTTGATACAAACAAGTTATTAAATTCATCTTATAAAATAATTTCATGGAAGAAACTTTAAGACAGTTAAACATTGAGCTCTGCAAGCTTTCACTGATTACAGTCATTATTCTTTCCAGTTTTGGTTAACTGCCCAAACGATATAAGATGGAGATAAATTGTGTTATTAGTTGAAATTGTAGAAGACTAACTCCCTTCAGAGGACACAGCAGATAACCTGAAGGGTCTTTGCTATAAAAAAATTCATGTGATCGAGAATAAAGATTTTTCTTTAACTTATTCAATTGCTTTCGCTAAAATTTTCTTCAGGCAAGGCGCTATATCTGCTGGATTTATAATGCTAGAAAGCAGATTCAAATACCCGTGGTGGGAAGGACATTGACAGCCCTTTAACACTTTGTGCTTAACTACAAACAAACGAACTGTTGTTGAAAATTAAATTGTGTGTATTGCTGATTTTGCATTCTTGTGAATATTAAAATTTAAATATACACGATTGATATCAGTAGATTAATATAATACGACACAAATGCGACATTTGTTATAGTTGATTAATAAATCACAAGTGATTAGCTATTAAATAAAGTATTATATTTCTACTATTTCTATTTTATTTATCAGTAGGTAATTAGACTGAGTTTTGGAAAAAAGTTATATTTCCATTTTTTTATCAATGGGTGATTAGGTATTGGAAATGTAATGTGTTTCAAACAGCCACAAAACCTATATGAGTGGAAGTCTCACAAAGTGCTATATCTCCACCTGGTATCACAAGCTTTCTTAAGGTAAAAGAACAACAACAACAAGATGTGTCTTGAAAAAGGCTTCCTTCATTGAAGTTTCAAGTCAAATCAGGTGGTCCACAGTGAAGCTCTGTCATCAAAATCCACATTGGGTTGGTTAGAGGTTGTTTGACTCAAGGAAACAAACGAGACTAGTGTTAGCCATCCTAAGATTTTACAGAGACAGCTTCTCAAAGGAAGTGGGCAGTAGATTGAAAGTATGTTAAGATCCTTGCATTTATTCTTGAAATATAAACAAATGCAAATTTACAGTTTGTGTAACTATTATAAAACACACAAATGTGTTACTGATAACAAGAGCTGAGTCTCTGCATTTTGTTTTTTAGTATTTACAAATTTAGTTTCAGGAATAGAATATGTAGCAGAGATCTTTGACACTGTTCATGAAGTTTACTTTTGATGTTCCTTTTCACAATGCTTGATCCACAGATGATACTTGCTTTTCTTTCTCACATATGAACGTTTGTGACGTCTGTACATGTCATGCTTATTTAGTAAGTAGTACTTCTATACTTCATCCTCTGATGAGACTTCATTGTAAGTCTACTGGAGGTTCATGAGGATATGTTTTGTTCCCATTTTGTGTAAAGCTGCTCTCGATAGTTATGTATGGTAGCCATCCATAATTTAGCAGTTGTAAACTAGGTAAACACAACTAGTTAACATCACCTTCTTCACGTCATGGAGTTATGACGTTCTGAAGAAGGTAATGTTACTCTAGTTCAAGTATAGTAGTAAATTACATAGTATTTCTAAATCCAAATAAAATTTTATTTCTTATCCACAGAATCTCTTGGAAATAAGAAATATTTTTTTTACTTTACAGATCAATGCCTTTGGATGATCATTATTCATCATATAAATATTTATCTTCATCCCTTGTCTGATTTGGTAAACATTTTCAGCTTAGTTAAGACAATATTCACCTATAGGGCCAAAAGCTCTTTGCTTCCCTGTATGTGCAGAAAATTTCAACCTCAAATTCTTGATCTGATGTTTCCCTATACAGCAGAACGCCAGATACTGTACATGCAAATTTGTTCAAGAAAGAAATCCAGTCAGAACTGCAACAAATAATAGATTATTCATCTCAGGAAGGAATCACAATTACACTTTTAATCTTACTCAAGAAACTGGTGTGTTATGTTTTCTTGGATGAAGTCTGGCAGCCACACTTTGCCATTTAAAATACTTCACTCAAAGTTCAGGATATCAAGGAGTCATAAAGTAGATACCACAAAACATTCTGCTGACAAAATCAGGTATTGTCTCAGATAAGTACTCAGCATCCCTTTAAATCTTCATTCAATATCCCAACTAAATTGATATTGTTATACCTCGCTTAAGCTACCAAGATGTCTTTACTTGGTTGGTTCACACTGTTTACAGATCGACATTTTGCTGATAAAGATATTTAATATCCTTCTAGAAATACTAACGTTTTATGTTAATTCTCCAAGGGTAGAAATATTCTAAATTTTCAGCAGGACACCTCAAAATTTTCACCGGACATTACCGAAAACAAGAAGTAGAGACAATTATTATAAAAAACAGAATCATTTTATTCATAGCACTGAAACATTATTTCAAAGCAAGTGGCAACAAGCCTTTTATCCATTAAAAATGACATATCAATCAAACTGGTAGATTTAGTCATCCAGCACTGAGACATAAGCTGATGTAGACTCAGTATCTCTGTTGTCTTTACGTGTGTGAGTTCCATGTGAACTCACAAATTGTCTGTTTTTTGTTTTTTTACTGTTTTTCCACCAGGATTCCACAGACGTGCACAGTAATTCTATGCTTGCAAGATCACAGGTCTTATTTTTAGCTAATTTTATTGTCATCAAGTCATTAAGAGAATCATTTATTAGTTTGAACCACCAATCATCCTTAATAACTGCCATCTGGGAAAATCCATGTTCTGGTTCAGCAGAAGACACGAAAATCACCTGCATGCAGCATACCAAGGCCAACACTGTTGATCCAGGGAAAGGTTTACCATCCTCAACAGTAATTTAACTT
>NC_134835.1:39683852-39726824 GCF_004210375.1 Tachypleus tridentatus
TAACAGAATTTTTTTGTTGTGTTAAATTTAATTAACACTTCCTTCTACATAACCCACTTCCTGCTCAGTCTCACCAACAACACTTATGAAGACTGGCATTTATCACTTACACATAAAATACACACAAAAAATTAACATAACTTCCGCCACTTAATCTGCTTCCCTCTCTTGATTCGTTTACTCTGACTGGTTACTGCTCCTGCACACAACTGATACAGAAGTTAGTAAGTACAGCCTTCGATGTTGTCGAGTTTATCATTCTTTTATAGTGATAACTTTATTCCTAGTAAAGAGTAAAATAACTGTTAAAAAATTTATGTTTATGAGCATTGTTGAACTCAAATAATTTACTTATTACGTGAATGAACTGTTAAAATTATTCAGTGTAGGGTGGAAGGGAGATTTATGTTGGTTCGAAGACATTGGCTGTTTTACTTTACACGTACATAAAGTATCTTAGATGTCATGAAAACCTTGAGCACCACAGTTACGGTGCAACTCAAGGTGAAAAGGAAAAATATCCTTGAACGAGAAAGGCATTTTATTACGTTTATCGAAGCAAGATATCAAATTCTAAGCTTTTCGAAAGTTTTATATGATAAAATATATAAATAATTTTCTCTTGTGTAAAGATGTCTCCAAAATATAACTTGTACATGAACGACTCAATAACTTAGTGTTAAAATTAATTATAAGTTACGTAATCTATTATCATCTCTAAAATTGACATTGAGTATCTTTGTTATGTTCTGTTACGTATATTTCGAATTTATTAAAGATCAACCTAGTCAGTAGCATTTTGCATGAAATTTGTTCTGTCTTACTAAATGGATTTTTCCATCACTACAGCCTGTATCTGATGTGTTGAATTTTATAAAATGTTTTAAGAAAATACATTATAGAAGTTTATTTAATTAGCTGTACTCTTTACCAAGAAAACTTTAATGTTCATTTTCTCTCTATCCTGAGTAGATTGCTTAATCTGATCGGAATTAATATTTATGAACAATATTATATTCTTATAGGAATTTTCACATTAAAACATTTCGTTTTGTTTCTGTCTTCAGTTAAGACCTAAGTAAAAACGATGTCTGATGAAGATAAGTCAAGGCGTATCAAATACCTTGATACATTTTTAGAAGAAAATCTCCGTGAAAAAAAACCTGAAGAGATGAAAGAGTTTTATGACTCATGGGCAAATACGTATGACGAGGTGGGTAAATTAGACCATTACAAACCTAACACATTTAATATTTATTTAAAGAAACATAAAGGTAAATCGAAGGTTCGATCTTCATCATGCTCTATAATAATATTCATCTATTAGGATGTTATAACTGTAACAGTCAATCTCTGTATTCATTTAAAAAATGAAAGATTCTGCGGATTAATAGTTCTCCCTTTGGCCATCAAATTTAAACTAGCGACTGGTTATTCTTGAATTTTATTTTGTAATTTGAATGCTTAGACCACATGTCGCGTGAGATGCAATTAAAGCTAAAAAATATCATTCCTGATAAACATTTTTTTAAACATAGAATAAATAATTTGTTATTATTAGAATTATTATTATTATTATTAGAAAATAGAGAAGCAAAAAGTGAATATTGGAGGTAATGTGGTACGACGCTACTGGCACCGTAAAGTTTTTTTTTCTTGTGTGTGTGTGTGTCTGTTTTTGTTTTACTATCTTATATGCTGCTTATGGTCGTTAAGTGTTTATGTATTATTGGGTAAAGTTTAAAAGACCAGCGTTCTTCATCTTATCAAACAGAAAGTACTAAGTTGCATTTATGTAATCAAACTTAATACTTCAGGTAACTAATACAATAAAACAGTACACACAAATTGAACATGTTTTTATTCTAGACATTTGACAGTTTCGACAACCACACAAACGTAAAGTGTGACTTCCTTACAATTGAAATACAAAGTTTATAACTTACAAAAACACAGTAAAGAATCATGTATCTTGCCATGACTTGAAACTAACGTAAATAAAGAACAAATAACATCAAGTTATAAATATCTCAATCAAATGAAAAATAAAGGAATCAGGACAGAAAGAATTAGACAAATGTAAAACATAACAACATAATAACAATATTCCGTATTTAAACTAGAAATTCAACTACCAGCTTACAGTAATAATCAACAATGGTAGTGTCTAGCTGTATCTTGTAAACTAACAATTTATAGCTCAGTATAAGGTTTTTATTCACTTAGAGCACGAGATTACAAATCAAATGATCATAATTTACATAAACTTGTGGAATGTACCTGTACGTAACTTCATACCCTTGTGCAACATTAATGATATCTTAAGTCACCCCTTGGGAAACTGACATGTTTGATAATACATGAAAAAAAACTCAAAATGAAAGTGATAATCTAGAAGGTTATTTAGTGTTTTAAATCAAACTAAAAATTCATAGATAACTTATTCCTCCTCCCCAACTTTCCATAATAAATATGTACAGTTTGAAATACTTTTTATTCCGCAAATGTTTCCAAGGTTTAAGCTTTCATATAAAATAATACAGAACTCTAACCGATTGATTATACTTGACTGTTACCTTTATCAATACCATACTTTATTCTCAGCCATTTTATTAAAAAGACATTTACTACTACATGTAGAGATATGTCAAACATATGGTAATATTACACTTATTATGTCACATCAAGAGTAATAAATAATTTAATAATTTTCCACTTCAGTACGTTAAATTTATTGAGTGTCAATAATCACGAAAACAAAGCAGAAAGTGTTTTGTGTGAACTGACGACACTTTATTTTCACGTGATAACTTAAATGTTTCCAGCTTATTTAGTCTAATTTCATTTGGTGGTAATTCATATTTACTTTTATTTAATATAACCTAATTTTTTTGTTGTAAGAACTGGTATTCTAAATGACGTATTTTTATTTGCATGATCAAAATGTTCTTGTTGTTTCATGGCAGCTACATGTATTGGAAAATGTTTTATTATTGGTAAAACTGTATACACTATCGTCTAGAGTGGTTTTCCATGCGAAGTCTTGATTCTATGTACTGATTGCCATGTCCGCATTAAACTCCTGAACTAAGAAGGAAGTTTCTTTTTCTAATATGAATAGACAAACATGACTATCAGATCAGTAGACTGGATGAATCAAAAGTATTTGGGGATAATACTGCTTACATAATACTCAAATATATACTTTAGCAAAATCACAAAACATAGAATCTATTCTTAGCAATAATAGAAATTACAAAATCTACTTCTTAGCAAAAAAAAAAAAGAAATATATTGGTTAATAAAATTACAACTAAGGAACTGAAGAGACCAAGACAGAAGATACAGTTTAGCGAGAGAACAAGAGAAAAAACAACTTACTATTAACGAAAGTACAAAATAGAATATACTAGTTAGTGAAAACACAAAACAAAACCGACTGTTTAGCGAGAGTACAAAACATAACATACCGCTTAGTGAAAGTATAAGACACATAATATACTGCATAAAGAGAGTGTAAACATACAATATACTGACTAGTAACAGTTCAAGACATAAAGTGTACAGTTTAGTGAGAATGTTTAATTTAAAGTTTACTTACCACAAAGAAGACTCAGATTCAGGTATAGTGATATACAGAAGGAAATAAAGTCCGTCTTTTATTTTATTTTCAAAAATGATTTTATTTACTTTCAGTGAACGGATAACAATAATGTGGTAAGAAAACTAATAATACACATGAGTGAAGATATACAATTATTTTACTTTAATAATTTAGTAGGTATTTAAAAGTAGTTATTAAATGAATTATTGACCAGGGATAAATGTAAGAGCAACAACAAATCAAAATCTTCATTTGAACCAAAAGTATCTAAATCAAATAATCATTATAACTTTAGTATCTGAGAGTTTCTTTAGGTTGATTTTAGTAGAATTTTTTGCAGGAAATATCTTTCTTCAATTATAATGGACCCAAGTTAATGGCTAAAGAATTTGAAAAGTTGAATGTACCAAAAGATGCTAAACTCATAGATATAGCAGCTGGAACAGGTGCTTTGGGAAAGGAGGTAAGGTTTTTATTAGAATTTTTTGAAATAACACTAGCATACTTTAGTAAGAGAAATAAACAAATTATTTGCAACTTTAACATTCAAAAATAGGCTAAAGTTAAGGTGATTTTTGAAAAGTTGATGTCAAACCACAAATATATACAGATTGTTTTTGTAGAACCAAAGTGTTATAAATTACTATAATAATTATTGTTATGAATACTTACTGAGTATAAAAATTAGTAGGTAACTTTAGTGTGCTTTTTAAAAACAAATTAATTAATTTTAAGCATATAACTAACTCGAAAGGTATCCAGCAATGCTGAACGTAGAATGTAAAGCTATAATAAGCGGATGTTAGCCGCTTTGTTTCCTAACACAAGCACATTACATTAGAACTGTTTGTATAATATATTTATAGATATAAAACTCAGGGTTATAATAAACATTGTTTACTACAATTAAAAGATAGTGCTATTATACATAGGGCTGACGTAAGTCACAAAAAGTATTGTAATTTGGGCTGAGAAGAACGTTTATATGAAGTACTTCATAGACTTCATACACATTTCTAATGTTGTGATCAAAACATAAATAACTCAGTTCTGATTTCGTACTGTCAAACATATATCTCAGAACAAGTGTTCCGGCCTATTCTGCACACAATCTATACTATACATGTTTCAGTATAGTACAATGTGATTTCTACATCTTATTTACAACATCGAATAGCTGTTTTGGTGTAATTATTGCTATTAATTGAAATATGTGTATAACAAAATAAACACGACTCAGCATTGTTGGACTTAATGATTGTAGCCATACTATATTTTGTAAAAAAAAGCATACTAGAGAATGTTTCATATTCATACCAATTGACATAAAAATTATCTGTATTTAATATCGTTACCGATCGATCTATTAGGTATTAATGTTTGACATCAGCCGATGTAACACTTTATTAATGTTTGATGTCTTCTCTGCACTATTTTATAAGAATGAAATTTTAACTTTCATTTAATAAGTTTGTTCTTCATGAGTTTTGCTACGTACATATGTAAGTGTTATTACGTAATTTATACTAAATGTAATAAACAGTTTTTACAAATTTCAGCTGAAAGCTTTGGGTTACAGCTGTATTGATGCTTTAGATGGAACTAAAGGTATGCTGGAAGTTGCAAGAAAGAAAAATATTTACAGAAATTTGTTCCAGTTCTTTTTCGGTTGTGAAGACAAATCACCAATAAGTGAAGGTATGTTCCCTTTAATTGTTTTAATTATTTAAACAATAGAGCTCATAACATTTTGATTACAAATGTTTAATACATTTTTGTCCGTAACAAATAAATTAGCATCAACATATAATAAGACGATTCTTCCTTATAAACATGGTGTTGGGAAAATGAAATTATCTACAAACGGTGAGTGCTGGAAAGTAAGGCAGAACAAGGAAGTTCGTTTATCTAAAAACAAGAAGACTTCACTCATCCATTAGAAAAAAAAACATAAGCATTTACACTCAAGTTTATGACCTAAGCATAGTTTTTCCTATTTAAAACACTTTCTCTCAACAGTGAAAGTAGCATTTCAGCATATGTACACTAAATTCATTTTCTATTTATTAAAGTAAATTGGTAGATTGTATGAATTTTGAGTGAAACCTTACATAATTGTAATAATAATTCAAAACGAAACGTGCCTCATATTAAAGTTGCTGCTATTCTATTTTCTAATCAATTATTCAGTTCACAATATTTCTTGGCCCAGCATAGCTAGGTTGGTTAAGGCTTTCGACACGTAATCAGAGGGTTGCGGGTTCGAATCCCCATCACACCAAACATGCCCACCCTTACAGCCGTGAGGGCGTTATAACGCGACGGTCAATCCCACTATTTGTTGGTAAAAGAGTAGCCAAAGAGTTGGCGAGGGGTGGTGATGACTAACTGCCTTACTGCTCTCTAGTCTTACACTGCTAAATAAGGAACGGCGAGCGCAAATAGCCCTCGTGTAGTTTTGCGCGAAATTAAAAAACAAAACAATATTTCTTACTAAGTTTTAATTAGTAGAAACTGATGTAACCAAATTAATAAAGAAATTTACTATGATGCAAATTAATTGTTATGCGTCTTGTACTAAATATAACGTCAAGTATCATTAGGTATAAGAGATTTAACAATCTGGGAAGTTCTTAATCCCCGATCTGTTGGTTCTTGTCACGCTATAATGACGAGAGTTAAATTCCACTATCACTCACACAAGAGTTATCTATGAATGAGTTGATTAGATGTCCTCCCTCCACTCTACTATATGTAAAATATGAGGGAGGTTATATAAAGGTAGCTGTTGTGTTGCTTTGCTTACACAATCTGTTTTCCTACATTAATATGTTTAACAAGTTATAAGTGCTCTGTATATAAGGATAATTAAGGTAAAATATTCGTTAAGTTCTTTATTAAAGAAACTAATATTTAACTTAAAAGTTGCCAAACAGTTTCATTTATAACTTATAACTTGTTATGCGTTTTAGGAGTTGTTGAAATATCTCCTTATAACCTGAACGAAATTGTAAAATATGTGTCAATTTCAAATGTATGTTAGTTCATATCAATACTAATAACCTGAATGCCAGACAGTAAAATCATAACATTTTGTAATATTTGTTGTAGCTTTCTATAGTACTTACCTTAACAGGGAATCCTGTTGGTGTCATACTACAAATAGTTATAAAACTTTTAATAAATACTATTTTAATACTAGTAATTATACTAGTAATATTGTTTGTTTGTTTGTTTTTGAATTTTACACAAAGCTATGCAAGGACTATCTGCGCTAACCGCCCCTAATTTAGTTTTGTGGCTGTGTTTATTTGGTTTCTTAATACGTTGAGTTTTTCTTTTGTTTCGTGTGCTGAGTCTCGGGAATGTATAATCCAGTGGGGGTGATATTTCTGACGATTTGTTTGTTTTTTTTAATTTTGCGCAAAGCTACTCAAGGGCTATCTGCGCTTGTCGTCCCTAATTTAGCAGTGTAAGACTAGAGGGTAGGCAACTAGTTATCACCACCCATCGTCATCTCTTGGGCTACTCTTTTACCAAAGAATAGTGGGTTGACCGTCACATTGTAGCGTCCCCACGTCTGAAACGGCTGAACATGTTTGGTGTGACAGGGATTCGAACCCACGTCTTTTGGATTATGAGTCAAGTGCCTTAAGAACCTGGCCATGCCGGACCATAATATAAATAAATGATACCAACTGGAAACAATACTAGAGATTAGCTAATCTACACATATTATGGAAATTGAGGAGCAGAAGACGCCCGAACTGTGATATATTTTAGTCAGTACGTAAACCCACTCATTGTACACCTGTTTTCAGAACAATAAACATTTGTAGTAACATTTGAAATAATTAGACGAATAACACTAACCTTACTGCTTTGTTCTACAGTACTTTTAAGTTCCAAATTAATTTGACAAAAATTATTGAAGAATTTTATACTAAAACATAAAACTGGCTTACTCCAAACCTTTTCAATAACTGGCACATATGAACCATGCTTTGAGCACACCCAAACCACAAGCAGCGACTACAGTTAGACTAAGGTATGAAACCTACACGTGTCACCAGACTTTAATTTGATCTTATTTTTATATGAAAACTTCTTCCAGTATTATGTTATAATTTCTAATCCATATTGTTAATACCTAATAATGAGATAATAATTATTAATTTTGGATCGATTTAACAAATGCTTCTGATTTGATGTTTATGGTTGGACTCGTTCTGTTTGAAATTGTTTCTGAGTTATTTGTAGATGCATAGTATATTATAATTATTTTTGTAAACATTGTGGCTTTTGTAAAATTATTTGGTACTTCGTATTTGTTAACAATGTAGATACTTACGACGTAGCTGTTTCATGTGGAGGAATTGGTCCAGGACATATTCCATACAGTGCATTTCATGATATTCTTGCTATGGTAAAACAAGGTATGTTTCCTTTATACCTCTTAATGTTACCAATATGTTATACATCGAAAGACATCTGTAATAATATAAATATTATTTGTATCATTGTAAATTATTGTTTAAAACGCACTTCACATTCTATCAATAGAAGTCACAAAACGGTCTTAAATGATAATGTAAGATGTTTGTCAATGTCTGTCCACACAGAATCTGACTTAGTGTCCTGGTATAAACATATTATAACAGTTTTAATTCTGAATATGAATAAACTTTATACAGTATGTTGACACATACACCACTAACTTTTTATCGAATATCTTTGAAAGTTTTAGGAACTGATCAGCGAATGATTTTATTTCAGTATCAAACATTTCTGACAAAACAGTTTTGAGATAATACAGTTTTGCGTTATGGATATTGAGATGTAAGAGCCATAGTCCATTTTTTGTTATTGTAGCTGATTTTACAACTTAGCTAAGGCTAAGTCAATTTGATCTGACATAACTCTTGTTAGTCTTAGTATTACACAATTAAAAACCATTTATTTCTCACCAATAATTTCAGGTTACTTGATTCACAGTTATTTCAGTAGGGAATGCGTTGGAAAGGGAAGCTCAATTACACTTTTCGTTGTAAAAAGAGTAACCCGGTATCCACTAACTGTTTTATCACTGTTATATTTGGAACAGTTAGTGCAGATTACCCTGGTGTATCTCTGCGCTAACTTAAGAAAATTACTCTAGATTGTTAATAGTGTATTTGAATGTGGTAATAAGACAACAAAATATGAAGCTTAAATTTTAGAGCCAGTGTATTCGTACTGTCGTATTAGTGTCTCTTAAGTCGATATATTTGGTGTATGTATAAGATAAATTTTACTCTTTTCACAATCGTATATTCCTTGTGTTAAAGATTTTTTTTTTGTTCTTAAACTTATATACTTACGTAATACATCATAAATTGTTACCATTATCTTGAGTCTGCTTTAAAATATGTATGTGCGCATAATAAATTTGTTCTTCAAACACGAAGCTGTTTAGAGTAATGTTTTAGATGCATCAGTTTGGTAAGTTTTAGTTTTGCAATATTTTCCTAAAAGGAGGACTAGTTTGTTGGATAACGGTGAACCCCAAAGAAGAAGAAGAGATAGAAACATTCAACAGTGTACTAACTGAGTTAAAAGACAGTGGGAAGTGGGAAGCTGTACAAGATCCAGTTCGTGTAGAGGAGGTTTTTAAAAAGGAGTTTTCATTGTTTTACGTAATGAAGAAATTGTAATATTTACAATAACCAAAACGTTATTTTACACCATGAGAAAACACAACTCAAATATTACGTATTATCAATATTATTATATTTTATAATTTAGCATACCTGTGGTATTAGAACTACAGTGGAAGGTGGAAGGTGAAATAAAAGCTCATTGAAAATTTACGAGTCATTGTAGTTTTATTGCATCGTTATATATTATCAAACTGAAAGTTTAAAACTATAGAAACTATACAAATTCATTTCATTTTATTTCGAACAATATTTTCTGTATAATCTTTTCGTTTAATTTTTCCATCAAAAGAAATGTTAGTACGTAGTTTTAAAACTACTTTGCTGTTTATCTAGTCAATAACATAATAAAATGCCAAAATGTGACGTAATGTATTCTTTCAAATTCATTATTTATTATTTGTTTCAACAACATTGTATTTTATTTCACTAGCTGAATTAGACGTAATGAAAGTGTAATATCTGTTATCTGTGACTTTTTTCAGATTCCAGTTAGGTCACCTATGTTATTTTCATACCTCCCATTTCAGGTTTCACAGAGTTACTTTAACGAAAATCTCCTTAATGTGCTAAAATAAATCAAACTGAATTTCATCAGACACAGCAAGGTCATGTACAAACAGGTTTTCTTACTGTTCTGTTCCACTCAAACTTCTGTCAGTATACTGAATTTGTAATGGGTTACAATATTTAATTTAATTAACAAATATGTATTTTAGTTATTAGCCAGGGTTACCATATATAATATTAAGTTTTATGAATATAAAACTACATTAACAAAGTGATGGGTATGGTTCATGAAACTTTACATGAGATAGTTCTGCTTTGATACTTGATAATTTTATTAACCAAGTCTAACCTCTTCCAATATTTTCAAATTTAGGCTTGAAAACGTCAGAGTTTTTAAATGAGGAGTTAAGATGGTCAGTCTAAGGAAGTTTGGTACCTTATATATTACTCATAATTAAAAACATTTTCATTTAGAATTTTGTAAATTTATATCAATCAATTCGTCTGATTGATGTTATCATAGAAATAATTATGATGAATTCCTATGACACCAAAATGAATATTGAAAACATATCCACACTATAGGACTGTAAATAGCCAAATATTTTAAACATTTAACTCGCAATCCTAGGGTTGTGGGTTCAATCACCCACCCCACTAAATATATTCATCTTTACAAGCATGAGGTCATAATTACAACGTGAGTGTTCAGTACCACTATTGGCTGGTAAAATATTATTCCAAAAGTTAGCGGTAGGTGAAACTTAAAAATATTATTTAAAAATGGAATTTATCTACAGATTGGATCTTTATATTCATTACTTCCATTACATTATGTAATCATAAAACACATCAAAATATGTTAGTGCAAAAGCACCAGAGAGAGCCATGTCCATTTAGAAATTAAAATAAATATTCTACATTTGTAATTAACTCTGAAAATATAGTCACTTTATTTACACACATCTGAGTTTCTCGTTAAAAGTTTAATTTATATAAATACAATTATGTAGTGAAATCATAGGAACGTGGCATATTATAAAGGAATATTAATTGATTGGTTTGTTTTGAATTTCGTGAAAAGCTACACAAGGACTATCTGCGCTAGTAGTTCCTAATTTAGCAGTGTAAGACTAAAGAGAAGATAACTAGTCATCACCACCCACCGCCAACTCTTGGGCTACTCTTTTACCAACGAATAGTGCGATTGATCGTAACATTATAACGCCCCAACGGCTGAAAGGGCGAGCATATTTGGTGTGACAGGGATTCGAACCCGCGACCCTCAAATTACGAGTCGCACGCCTTAACACGCTTGGCCATGCCGGGCCGTGTGAAAAAAGAACTTGAAGTTAAAACATTTTATGACTTATGTGTAAATATGTATAACGAGGTGCGTAAATCAGACTATTACAAACCTAACACATTTAATATTTATTTAAAGACACATAAAGGTAAATCAAAGTTTGAATGTGCAACTTGTTGCTAATTATATTCAGCTCTTGGGGTGTTATAATTGTAACAGTCAATCTCACTATGCGGTTAAAAAAAAATGAACGATACTGTGGATTACTAGTTCTCCCTCTGGTCATCATCTTTAAATTAGCGATTGGCAAGTAGGTCTTAGTAGGTCTATTATTTGAACGCGTGTTACCCGAGATGCTGTTAAAGTTTTAACAATGTTATTCCTGATAAACATTTTTTTTAAATACAGAACAAACGATTTAAACTTTTAACTCTAGCATTTTGTTATTCTGGTTTCATACGTATAAATAGCAAGGCTATAATTATAGTATATTGTTTTATAAGAAGTATAGGTAATAGTGTAAAGTAACATACCGATACGAAAGTGACAAGACATTTGTTCACTGTTTCATGTCTTCTAATTATACTAAAGTAACACATACCATTAGAAAAGTAAAAAGCGAATATGGGAGGTAATATGATATGTGCTACTGGCACCGAAAAGTTCTTTGTGTGTGTGTGCGTTTCATTTATTATAGCGTAAAGGTTAAAAACCAGCAGTTTTTTTTTATCTTCAGAAACATAAAACACCAAGTCAAATTTATGTAGTCAAACTTAAAACTTAGTATTTCTGGTAAATAATGTAATAGAACAGTACCAACATATTAAATGTTTTTTTTTTTCTCTAGACATATGACAACTTCGATAACCATAGGAACGTAAAATGTGACTTTCTCACAATTGAAATACAAAAGTTAATAATTTAGCAAAAGAAAGAAAAGAAACATAACTGGAACGACTTCAAACTAACGTTAACAAAAACATATAACTTCAGGTAATAAATATCTTAATCAAAACATAAGTAAAGGAATCACGACAGAGAGAATCAGACAAGTGAAAAACACAACTTCATTTCAAAATAACAATATTCTGTATGTAAACCAGAAATTCACTACTAACATAGAGTAATGACCAGCTGCATCTTGTAAACTACCACGTTATAGCTCAATATACGGTTTTTATTCACTTTTTAGATCACAAAATTACAAATCATGTGATCATAATTTACATGATATTGTGGAATGTATCTGTACATAACTTACATACCCTTGTGCAACATTAATGATATCTGTAGGTCACCCCTAATATAAAGTGAATCAATTTCATAAAACATGAAAAATGCTCAAAATAAACGTGATTATCTAGAAGTGTTTTAAATTAAACTAAATATTTATAGATAAATTAAACGATAGAAGGAATAATAAATGAATGATAATCGACAACCAAATAAAAAAACAGAATTCACTATCTCACAAACAGAAAGAGTCAACCACCTGAAACGGCGTTATTGTACCCAACAATAACTTCCTTGCAGTTTTTATTGTCCCTAAACTACTACAATATTTTTATAACTTCAGTAGCATAATCTAAATACTTCATTGTGTAGTGTACGTGAAACCTCATGTAATTTGCTCGTAGTAATAAGTATACAGTACACCATACCGTATACATCCTGCCCACTGCAACAGATCTAGCACATCAATATTATTTTTTGCATCAGACAGTAACAGTTATACAGTACATTGTACCTCACATAACCTGCCTATAGTAAAAGGTCTACAGTCACTTTACTGTCATCAATTTAATTATTTAATACAATTAATTTAACCTAGTTGTTTGTAATTGTTGTTTCAACAACTTTTCTCTTCCTAAGTTTATAAAGATTCTGTATTAGTAATAACTTACATGTTTCCAGGTTATTAAGTCTAATTAAAAATGATATAAGTTTACATTTGATGACGACACATATTTACTTTTATTTAATATAATCTTACTTTGTCGTTGTTATTGACGAGTATTCTGAATAAAATATTTTTATCTGCACGATCAAAATATTGCTGTTGTTCTTTTCACTGTATACATGTATCGGACAATGTTTAGTTATTGCTAATACTGTATACACTATCGTCCACAGCATGTTTCTACATGTAGACTTGATGTCTAGCTACTGATTGCGAAGTGAACAATTAGACTGCTGAACTAAAAAGGAAGTTTCTTCTTTTTTCTACAAACAGACAAACATGCCTGTCAGATCAGTAGACTGGATGATTAATAAGTTCTGGAAGATAATATTGCTTACATGATACTCAAATATATACTTTAACAAAACCATAAAGTATACAAAATCTATTTCTTAACAAAAGTGCAAAGACATGAAATATATTGATTAATAAAATTACAACTAAGAACCAAAAGAGCTCACTATGGAGCATAAGTTCAGGAAGAGCACAAAAGAAGAAATCGATCGAAAGTACAAAATATATAGAATATACTGGTTAGTGAGAATACACGACACAACCAAATGTTTACGGAAAGTACGAAATGTAACATACCGCTTACCTAAAGTACAGATCATATAATATACTGTTTAACGAGAGTATAAACACACAATGTTCAGGACATAAAATCTGCATTTTAGTGAGAATGTTCAGTTTAAAATTTAATTACCGTAAAGAAGGCCCCATGTTAGTACAGCGGTATGTCTTCGGATTTACAACGCTACAATCAGGGGTTCGATTCCACTCAGTGGGCTGAGCAGATAGGCTTTCGTGGCTTTGCTATACGAAAAACACACACACCACAAAGAAAACTCAGTATCATTTAGATTTTAATATGATATACAGAAGAAAATAAATTCTGTTTGTTGTTGTTGTCTTTTTAATGATTATATTTTAGTTTTGGTAAACAGATAATAACAATTTGGTAAAAAATTAATAATACACATGAGTGAAGATATGTTTTACTTTACTTGATTTAGATACTTTTAGTTCAAATGAAAAGTTTGGTGTTGTTTTGAATTAAGCACAAAGATACTCAAGGGGCTATCTGTGCTCTGCCCACCACGGGTATCGAAACCCGATTTTTAGCATTGTACGTCCGCAGACATACCGGTGAGCCACTGAGAGGGTCTCAAAATTTTTTATTTGTTTCTGTTTTTATATTTATTTCTGGCCAAACATTCATTTAACATCTATTTTTTAAATACCAATAACATTTATTAATCATTATAACTTTAGTATATGATAGCTGCTTTAGGATAATTTTATATCTCAATCAAAATATAAATAGAGGAATCATAGCTACAAGTTATTTCAATACCTGCTATTAAATACCTACAAACTTTATTAATAATTATAACTTTAGCATCTGAAAGTTGTTTATAAATAATATTATTAGAGTTTTTGCAGGAAATAGCTTCCTTCGATTACAATGGACCCAAGTTAATGGCTAAAGAATTTGAAAAGTTGAATGTACCAAAAGATGCTGAACTCATAGATATAGCAGCTGGAACAGGTGCTTTGGGAAAGGAGGTAAGATTTTCATTAGAATTTCTTGAATTAACACTAGCATACTTTAGTAAGAGAAATAAACAAATTATTTGCAAATTTAATACTTGAAAATAAGAAAAAGTGAAATTTATTTTTTGAAAGTTGATACCGAACCATAAATAATAAGGACATAATTTTTGAAGGACCAAAGTTTTATTAATTTTTGAAATAGCTCTTCTATTCTGTAAACTGTATTCTGTAAGTATAAAAGTTTGTACGTAAAGATAATGTGCACTTTTAAAAGCAATAAATTAATTTAAAACATGTAAATAATTGGAAAGATATCCAGCAATGCTGGACTTAAAATGTAAAGCTACAATTAAGAATGTTTACCGCCTACTTTCATCAAGCTAAGCACACCACATTCGAACTGCTTGTACAATGTGTTTATATATAACTCCTTTAAATAATGAACGTCCATACAAAAGGAGGTGCTGCTATACATAAGGCTAACATAAGTCACAAAAAGTATTGTTTATATGATTTACTTCTTAAGTTCTGATCAAAACATAAATAACTCAGTTCTGATTTCTTATTGTCAAATATATTTCGGAGCATGTGCTCCGGCCTATTCTGTACACTATCTATATTCTAACATACACGTTTCAGTATAGTACAATATTATTTCTACATATTATTTACAATATAGAATGGCTGTTTTGGTTTAATTATTAGTGTTAATGATGTAAGTGTATAATGATACCAAAACAACTCAGCATTGTTGGATCTGAAACGATTACGTTAAGGCTGATCATTTGCAGCATAGTCTTATTATATTTTCTAAAACTAGCATACTAGACAATGGTTGATATTCTTGCTAGCTGACATAGCAATTATAAATCTTTAATGTCATTACCAGTCGATCTATTAGGTATTAATGCTGACATCAATATCAGCTGATGTAACACTTTATTAATTTTTTATGTCTTCTCTGCACGATTTTATAGGAATGAGGTTTTAACTCTATTTCAATCAGTTTGTTCTTCATGAGTTTTGCTACGTACATATGTAAGTATTATTACATAATTTATACTAAGTATAATAAACCGTTTTTACAAATTTCAGCTGAAAGCTTTGGGTTACAGCTGTATTGATGCTTTAGATGGAACTAAAGGTATGCTGGAAGTTGCAAAAAAGAAAAATATTTACAGGAATTTATTCCAGTTCTTTCTTGGTTGTGAAGACAAATCACCCATAAGTGAAGGTAAGTTCCCTTTAATTGTTTTGATTATTTGAGCAATAAAGCTCATAACATATGGGGAATTAGTGTCTAATACATTTTTGTCGGTAACAATAAATTGACATCGATATATAATCCAACTGGGTTAAGGCGTTCGACTCGTAATCTGAGAGTCACGGGTTCGAATTCCCGTTGCACCAAACGTGCTCCCCTTTTCAACCGTGGGGGCATTATAATGTTACGGTCAATACCACTATTTTTGGTAAAAGTGTAGCCAAAGAGTTGGCGGTAGGTGGTGATGACTAGCTACCTTCTCTCTAGTTTTACACTGCTAAATTAATGATGGCTAGCGCAGATATCTCTCGAATAGCTTTGCGTGAAATTCAAAAGAAAGAAACAAACGACGATATATAATAAGACGAATCTACCTTACACGAGAGGTGTTGAGACAATGAAGTACCGCCGCAGAAGGCGAGTGCTCAAAAGTAAGGCACAACAAGGAAGTTCGTCTATCTAAAAAAAAAGAACACTTCACTCAACAATTAGAAAAACCTAATGATTTAAATAAGAATTTATGGTCTTATAAGTATGACACAAATAAACTGAAACCCAATTCCTCTCAGCAGTAAAATTGTAAAATCATACGTACCCAAACCCATTTTCTTCGACAATGAGGACGCTATTTTCTCTTCTTAAGTATCTTCTTAAATACACAACGAATCTCTTTGTGTACCATTGAAATACTGAATACTAATTCTTAGACAGTAATTTATATTTTTTCACGCATTAATATTACGCCGTCATTGATAAATGAATATAAAAACACCAGTCGGAAAGGAGAGTTTACACCTGGGATCTAGTTGATTAATGTAGCGGATGTACACAAAATTTATATTCTGTCTGTTGAACGCATGAAAAGTGAAGAAAAATAGTAGTTTGTATGAATTTTGAATGAAACCATTACCCCCATGATGACTCGATACAACGGGTAAAAGCGTTGTAATTATTCAAATTAGAACGTGTCTAATGTAAAAGTTGATGATATTCTATTTTTAAATTAATAATTCAGTTTACAAGTGTTAATTAGTATAAACTAATATAACTAAGTTAATAAAGAAATTTATTATGATATAAAACAACTGTTATGCAGTTTGTACTAACTGTAATGTCAAGTATCATTAGGTATAAGGGATTTACCAATCGGGGAAGTTCTTAATTCCCGATCTGCTGGTTCTTGTCACGCTATAATGACGAGTTAAATTCCACTATCACTCACACAAGAGTTATCTATGAATGAGTTGATTAGATGTCCTCCCTCCACTCTACTATAAGTAAAATATGAGGGACGATTATATAAAGGTAGCTGTTGTGTTGCTTTGCTTACAAAATCTGTTTTCCTACATTAATATGTTTAACAAGTTCTAAGTGCTCTACATAGAGGGATAATTAAGGTAAAATATTCGCTAATCTCATTATCAAAGAAACTAATATTTAAAAGTTATCGGGCAGTTTTTTATTTAACGTTTGTGAAAATATATTATTGACACTATTTTTTAATTTGTTTTACTTTTATTAACAATTACAAGATTTATGATCTGCTTGTATTTTTTAAATATTCAAATCTACTGCTTGTTTATTTCCTATGTTCACATGTGTTCGTATTTCATATATATTATATGAGTTTTCGTCGTTTATCACTTTCATAAACCGTAGTGTTTATATCTACGTTCAAAATGAACTCCTAATAAAAACGTTCTAAAGGTGTTCAACATAGTAATGAAAGACACAACAAGTTTAGTATAACAAGAAAAACTAAACCTGTTTCATACTTTCATTGTCAATTATCCTTACTAATAAACATATACACGATAGTGTGGGCCAACTTCTTTCTGTTTTTTTTTTTGATTTAGTAGTCGTATTTATTAATATTCATATGAAAATAATAATAAAAATCTAAATTTATTTCAAATTATCTGAAAGCCTTCTTACCGAACGCATTTGTTCGTTTGGAATAAAAATAACAACACTTCACTTTGTTAAGTAATAATCTCTTTTGTTCTTTAATTGCAATTTTACGCTGGAAATGAAAGTGTGTTGGAATATTTCACATTGGATCGTGTGATTGTGTTTGTGTAGTTGTCATCAATTCGTTAGAAAGTACTTTTTAAGAATCGTATTATCACCTTCGTTTGTGTTGTAAAACCGTTCATTTTCGTGAGGTAGAGGTGATTTTATATAACAAAGTTGTATTTGAAGTAACTTTGAGACAGAGGTCTAATTGTTACTGAAAACATATAGTATTTTATGTACAGCATCTGATATGAGTTAACCCATTCCAGTTTTACTCTGCTCAAAACAGGTTCTCTCCCCTGTGGGTCAGCAGTGGTAAGCCTTCGGATTTATAACGTTTAAATCAGAGGTTCGATCCCTCTCAGTAGACACAGCAGATAGCCTTTTGTGGCTTTGCTATACGAAAAACACACACACCTCAAAGAAAACTCAGTATCATTTAGATTTTAATATGATATACAGAAGAAAATAAATCCTGTTTGTTGTTGTCTTTTTAATGATTATATTTTAGTTTTGGTAAACAGATAATAACAATTTGGTAAAAAATTAATAATACACATGAGTGAAGATATGTTTTACTTTACTTGATTTAGATACTTTTAGTTCAAATGAAAAGTTTGGTGTTGTTTTGAATTAAGCACAAAGATACTCGAGGGGCTATCTGTGGTCTGCCCACCACGGGTATCGAAACCCGATTTTTAGCATTGTACGTCCGCAGACATACCGGTGAGTCACTGAGAGGGCCTGAAATTTTTTTATTTGTTTCTGTTTTTATATTTATTTCTGGCCAAACATTCATTTAACATCTATTTTTAAATACCTATAACATTTATTAATCATTATAACTTTAGTATATGATAGCTGCTGTAGGATAATTTTATATCTCAATCAAAATATAAATAGAGGAATCATAGCTACAAGTTATTTCAATACCTGCTATTAAATACCCACAAACTTTATTAATAATTATAACTTTAGCATCTGAAAGTTGTTTATAAATAATATTATTAGAGTTTTTGCAGGAAATAGCTTCCTTCGATTACAATGGACCCAAGTTAATGGCTAAAGAATTTGAAAAGTTGAATGTACCAAAAGATGCTAAACTCATAGATTTAGCAGCTGGAACAGGTGCTTTGGGAAAGGAGGTAAGGTTTTCATTAGAATTTCTTGAATTAACACTAGCGTACTTTAGTAAGAGAAATAAACAAATTATTTGCAAATTTAATACTTGAAAATAAGAAAAAGTGAAATTTATTTTTTGAAAGTTGATACCGAACCATAAATAATAAGGACATAATTTTGAAGGACCAAAGTTTTATTAATTTTTGAAATAGCTCTTCTATTCTGTAAACTGTATTCTGTAAGTATAAAAGTTTGTACGTAAAGATAATGTGCACTTTTAAAAGCAATAAATTAATTTAAAACATGTAAATAATTGGAAAGATATCCAGCAATGCTGGACTTAAAATGTAAAGCTACAATTAAGAATGTTTACCGCCTACTTTCATCAAGCTAAGCACACCACATTCGAACTGCTTGTACAATGTGTTTATATATAACTCCTTTAAATAATGAACGTCCATACAAAAGGAGGTGCTGCTATACATAAGGCTAACATAAGTCACAAAAAGTATTGTTTATATGATTTACTTCTTAAGTTCTGATCAAAACATAAATAACTCAGTTCTGATTTCTTATTGTCAAATATATTTCGGAGCATGTGCTCCGGCCTATTCTGTACACTATCTATATTCTAACATACACGTTTCAGTATAGTACAATATTATTTCTACATATTATTTACAATATAGAATGGCTGTTTTGGTTTAATTATTAGTGTTAATGATGTAAGTGTATAATGATACCAAAACAACTCAGCATTGTTGGATCTGAAACGATTACGTTAAGGCTGATCATTTGCAGTATAGTCTTATTATATTTTCTAAAACTAGCATACTAGACAATGGTTGATATTCTTGCTAGCTGACATAGCAATTATAAATCTTTAATGTCGTTACCAGTCGATCTATTAGGTATTAATGCTGACATCAATATCAGCTGATGTAACACTTTATTAATTTTTTATGTCTTCTCTGCACGATTTTATAGGAATGAGGTTTTAACTCTATTTCAATCAGTTTGTTCTTCATGAGTTTTGCTACGTACATATGTAAGTATTATTACATAATTTATACTAAATATAATAAACAGTTTTTAGAAATTTCAGCTGAAAGCTTTGGGTTACAGCTGTATTGATGCTTTAGATGGAACTAAAGGTATGCTGGAAGTTGCAAAAAAGAAAAATATTTACAGGAATTTATTCCAGTTTTTTCTTGGTTGTGAAGACAAATCACCAATAAGTGAAGGTAAGTTCCCTTTAATTGTTTTGATTATTTGAGCAATAAAGCTCATAACATATGGGGAATTAGTGTCTAATACATTTTTGTCGGTAACAATAAATTGACATCGATATATAATCCAACTGGGTTAAGGCGTTCGACTCGTAATCTGAGAGTCACGGGTTCGAATTCCCGTTGCACCAAACGTGCTCCCCTTTTCAACCGTGGGGGCGTTATAATGTTACGGTCAATACCACTATTTTTGGTAAAAGTGTAGCCAAAGAGTTGGCGGTAGGTGGTGATGACTAGCTACCTTCTCTCTAGTTTTACACTGCTAACTTAATGATGGCTAGCGCAGATATCCCTCGAGTAGCTTTGCGTGAAATTCAAAAGAAAGAAACAAACAACGATATATAATAAGACGAATCTACCTTACACGAGAGGCGTTGAGACAATGAAGTACCGCCGCAGAAGGCGAGTGCTCAAAAGTAAGGCACAACAAGGAAGTTCGTCTATATAAAAAAAAGAACACTTCACTCAACAATTAGAAAAACCTAATGATTTAAATAAGAATTTATGGTCTTATAAGTATGACACAAATAAACTGAAACCCAATTCCTCTCAGCAGTAAAATTGTAAAATCATACGTTCCCAAACCCATTTTCTTCGACAATGAGGACGCTATTTTCTCTTCTTAAGTATCTTCTTAAATACACAACGAATCTCTTTGTGTACCATTGAAATACTGAATACTAATTCTTAGACAGTAATTTATATTTTTTCACGCATTAATAGTACGCCGTCATTGATAAATGAACATAAAAACACCAGTCGGAAAGGAGAGTTTACACCTGGGATCTAGTTGATTATTGTAGCGGATGTACACAAAATTTTTATTCTGTCTCTTGAACGCATGAAAGGTGAAGAAAAATAGTAGTTTGTATGAATTTTGAATGAAACCATTACCCCCATGATGACTCGATACAAAGGGTAAAAGCGTTGTAATTATTCAAATTAGAACGTGTCTAATGTAAAAGTTGATGATATTCTATTTTTAAATTAATAATTCAGTTTACAAGTGTTAATTAGTATAAACTAATATAACTAAGTTAATAAAGAAATTTATTATGATATAAAACAACTGTTATGCAGTTTGAACTAACTGTAATGTCAAGTATCATTAGGTATAAGGGATTTACCAATTGGGGAAGTTCTTAATTCCCGATCTGCTGGTTCTTGTCACGCTATAATGACGAGAGTTAAATTCCACTATCACTCACACAAGAGTTATCTATGAATGAGTTGATTAGATGTCCTCCCTCCACTCTACTATAAGTAAAATATGAGGGACGATTATATAAAGGTAGCTGTTGTGTTGCTTTGCTTACAAAATCTGTTTTCCTACATTAATATGTTTAACAAGTTCTAAGTGCTCTACATAGAGGGATAATTAAGGTAAAATATTCGCTAATCTCATTATCAAAGAAACTAATATTTAAAAGTTATCGGGCAGTTTTTTATTTCACGTTTGTGAAAATATATTATTGACACTATTTTTTAATTTGTTTTACTTTTATTAACAATTACAAGATTTATGATCTGCTTGTATTTTTTAATATTCGAATCTACTGCTTGTTTATTTCCTATGTTCACATGTGTTCGTATTTCATATATATTATATGAGTTTTCGTCGTTTATCACTTTCATAAACCGTAGTGTTTATATCTACGTTCAAAATGAACTCCTAATAAAAAACGTTCTAAAGGTGTTCAACATAGTAATGAAAGACACAACAAGTTTAGTATAACAAGAAAAACTAAACCTGTTTCATACTTTCATTGTCAATTATCCTTACTAATAAACATATACACGATAGTGTGGGCCAACTTCTTTCTGTTTATTTTTTTTTTTTGATTTAGTAGTCGTATTTATTAATATTCATATGAAAATAATAATAAAAAATCTAAATTTATTTCAAATTATCTGAAAGCCTTCTTACCGAACGCATTTGTTCGTTTGGAATAAAAATAACAACACTTCACTTTGTTAAGTAATAATCTCTTTTGTTCTTTAATTGCAATTTTATGCTGGAAATGAAAGTGTGTTGGAATATTTCACATTGGATCGTGGGATTGTGTTTGTGTAGTTGTCATCAATTCGTTAGAAAGTACTTTTTAAGAATCGTATTATCACCTTCGTTTGTGTTGTAAAACCGTTCATTTTCGTGAGGTAGAGGTGATTTTATATAACAAAGTTGTATTTGAAGTAACTTTGAGACAGAGGTCTAATTGTTACTGAAAACATATAGTATTTTATGTACTGCATCTGATATGAGTTAACCCATTCCAGTTTTACTCTGCTCAAAACAGGTTCTCTCCCCTGTGGGTCAGCAGTGGTAAGCCTTCGGATTTATAGCGTTTAAATCAGAGGTTCGATCCCTCTTAGTAGACACAGCAGATAACCAGATGTGACTATCCTATAACAAAACACACACACACCCTCCATCTGTAAACTTTGCTACTGTTTCTGTACTTCTTACATTAAGGAAGGACTAATATCAAGACAAGGAAGATAAAACAACCATAAGAAGAAATGGGTGGTGATGACTAGCTGCCTTCCCTTTAGTCTCACACTGTTAAATTAGGGACGGCTAACTCAGATATCCCTCGTGTAACTTTGCGCGAAATTTGAAAACAAACAAACTATACTAAAAAAAAAAGATACTTGTTTCTATTTCTGTAACTACCCTTTTCAGATTTCATAACTTTTATTGGGAAATTAAACAAAACATTTCAGAATAACATAAAGTATAGAAAATATAAAATGGACAAATGTATAATACATTTCTTGGAAAATTCAATTCACGCTAAAGTGAACCCAATGTTTCGTAGAGCTTTAAAATTGAAAGGAATGTCGCTGTATGGGTACGTTTACTGCAAGTGAGTCAGAAACTCAATTGTGACTCGTCTTTCATGACTTAAAATATATGTCTTATCTATATCATAATCTATGTACTTAAAACTATAATAACACAACCACAAAATTAATTGTACAAACTGTACTTCAATAATTAATACACATATTTTACATGTCATCATGCTCTACGCAACGCGTATCCTGATTTATTGCTTTATCTGTGGTGACCTGAGTCGCCCTAGTATTCTCGTATAATAATATTTTTAAACTGTTGTGAATTAAAGCCCAAAAATATATAACTTATATTCTTACACATAATCTAATTTGAATCATATCTAAAATAGGAATATTAATATCAAGATATAGTTGGTCAATAGAGTTTTAGTATCTTTAGAAATCTTATATATATAAAAAGGACTCCATCTTGATAACCATAATTTTATTGGATGAATAGAAGATGTCAGTCCATAGACTGAACTCCTCAATAATGTATGATTTGGCCAAAGGGTATCAATATAACACACAGATTCTATTGTCCCCTGACATTTAGAACAAATTGATGAAGGAAGAATGTCTAAAAGTCATCTTTATCGACCTTTTAAAGCTAAAACAAATTGATGACAAAGATCATTATATAGGCATCTCTATTGTTCTTTTAAAGTTAGAAGAGACTGGTGACAAAGAGCGTCATAAAGTAATCTCTATTGTCCTTTTAGAGTTAGAACAAATCGACGAGAGAAAAGCATCATAAAGTCATCTCTATTGTCCTTTTAGAGTTAGAACAAATCGACGAGAGAAAAGCATCATAAAGTCATCTCTATTGTCCTTTTAGAGTTAGAACAAATCGACGAGAGAAAAGCATCATAAAGTTATCTCTATTGCTCTTTTAAAATTTCAATAAATTGATGCGAGAATAGCGTTATAAAAATACCTCTGTTCAATCTCTAAATTATGATTGCACCTAACGTCATATATTTTATCAGGAAACTTATGTGTCTATTCATCATTTTTTGTTTCACAGATTTATTTGATAGTACTACTACTCTTATCCAAAATGTAAAAGAAATAAAGTAAGTGTCACCACCGCCAACCGTGTTAATGAAACATCTTCTGTATTGGATATTTATAATTGTAAAGCAATTTTTAATTCAAAACAACATTAAGCAGTAGAAAAACAGGTAATTTAAATTAATTAATTAACCAACAGGCATAATAATGATAAAAATTTCATTTCTCTAACCTTGAATAGCGTAGACGTAATCAACATATCTCAACATTGAACACAAGCACACGTAAATACATTCTTCCTCTCTTTTCAACAGATCTCAACATTTAACATGAACTACCAAAATAAATTCCTCCTTTCTTGTCAGCAAGTCCAAATAGTCTGCGGACTTACAACTCTAGAAGCTGGATTTCGATTACTGCAGTAAGTAGAACGTAGATAGTCCATTGTGGAGTTTTGTGCTTAACTTCAAAACAAACAGAGTTGATTGAGAAGTTATATCTATATCAGCGAACATAATTCTGTCTTATTATTTTTACTGAAGGTGACATTACCATGTGTTAACATAACGCATCAATCTTCAGAACAAAACACGCCTAAGAGGTATTATATGACTAGAACTTTTATTTATTGTGTTCATTAGTTACAACAGTTAATTACACTCGATGTATGAACGTGCCAGTAACGAAATGAAGTACTTACCCAACATACTTACAGATCTACTTGCGTGAATGTATCAGAGTAATGAATAATTTTGATAGTAATGTGGCAGTCTTTCATTTCCTGACTCCCAGTGGCTCAGCGGTATGTCTGCGAGCTTACAACACTGAAAACCTGGTTTCGATACCCGTTGTGGGCAGAGCATAGATAACCCATCGACTAGCTTTGTGCTTCATTCCAAACAATAACACCTTTCATTTCCAGGTTTTTCCTTGCTATTTTTCATTTACTGGTCAAAAATGATGGATCGGTTCCTGAATACGCCGTGTTAGAAAGGGCACGAAAAAACATATCACATATAGATCGTTACAGGACCCGTAATAATGGCTCTCATAGTGAGAAGTTTGGGTTCATTTTCTTAAGTGCCATTATACTTATGTTCCTTTAAAAAACTTCTGTGTTTTAACATCCATTTAAAATACCTCTTGACAAGTAATTAACACCTTTAGTGTTTTTCGTGACAAAGAAACGAAGTCAACATCTTAATGGAAATTTAAATTTGACCCACTAGTATCACTTCGTTCACAAAAAACAGAAAATCAGAAGTTTATTAAAAATTGTTTAGTTTGGAAGAAGTTGAACTTGAGTCACTCTTAAACACGTGCATTAGGAGAATAAATAGTCGTAGAAAAAAGATTCATTTATTGATTTCTATAGTGGTGCTCCAGTAGCTCAAACAATGTTAATTATTTGTAAATGTATTCTACAACTAAATTACCTCTGGATTTCTTTATGTAAAAATCTAAGGATCCTTTAAACACCTGAGAAGTGATTAGAACTATGATAAACATTTCTGTACGGATGTTTTAATAACTTGTAAAACTATGAATAATAATATATATTTCATATTTTCACAAGTGTCACTTGTTTTTTTTTCATTCCACTGGTTCTTTTAGTGGTGATATTTTTATTATTACTTCATCCATTCCCTGCTTGGATTGATACAATCTTGATATTAAATACATAATAAAAGCTTTAAAAAAAAACTATTTCTATCAAGATACGAACGCCATTTGTATATGGATAAAGGCCCGGCATGGCCAGGTTGGTTAAGGCGTTTGACTCGTTATCTGAAGGTTGCGGGTTCGAATCCCCGTTACACCAAACATGTTCGCTCTTTCAGCCGTAGGGGCGTTATATATAACGGTCAATCCCACTATTCGTTGGTAAAAGAGTAACTCAAGAGTTGGCGGTGGGTGGTGATGACTAGCTGCCTTCCCTCTAGTCTTACCCTACTAAATAAGGGACGGCTAGAGCAGATAGCCCTTGTGTAGTTTTGCGCGATAATTAAAAAACAAAACAAAAAACAATACATGGATAATTACCAAAGTCATGTTTTAGACATGTAGACATGACTATTGATACATGAATTAAACCAAAGTATTTGAACATCTGTTATATAACTACCACAGAATATCTTTCAAATTGTCTAGTGACTTTAATATTTTTATAAATAATTTTACAGTTATTATTCATTTAACTTAACTCTTGTGTCTGTCTCTTGGAATGTCGTGCATTAGCCTCTTCCGGGAAGTAACAGTGACGTACACCTGTTGTTTTTTTTTTATTTCGCGCAAAGCTACACAAGGGCTACCTGCGCTATCCGTCCCTAATTTAGCAATGAAAAACTTCCCCACCCACCGCCAACTCTTGACCTACTATTTTACTAACAAATAGTAGGATTGACCGTCACGTTAAAACGCTTCTACAACTGAAAGGCGACCATGTTTGGTATTACAAAGAGAAGTACACCCGACTTTTGTCCCATTTGATAGTGTATGACTCATCATATGCAAACATAGATCCTCGTTAGGTTCCTATTATTTATTTATTTAGTACAAAAATAAGCTTAAACGATATATGGGGACAAAAAAAACACTTCTAAACAGGAATAAGCACATGAAAAAACTACAAGTTGGTGTATTCACAAATAACTACAAGTTGGTGTATAAATAAATAATTTACGTAGGTTGGTGTATAAATAAATAATTTACGTAGGTTCTCATACGCTTTCTCGCTCCATTTACTACTACACCAATATTTATATATGTACATATATACGATTGTACATAGACAAAGATATAGGCAGACGGTAATTTGAATGGCTATGTTATTGGTTGCTGTTCATTTAGATAAACACTGTTTTCTCAGCTAACGTTGTACGAATATTGGTGACGAGGGTACATACGAATAATATCATAGAAACCACGCATGTCACGTAGAGAGCAGTCTCTGTTTGTTTTCATCACAAGCTCAGCATTGGTGAAAAGTATTTTGAAATTTGCATATTTAGTGAAATATTTGCTTGTTTTTACTTTATATGCAATTCTACGTTTTTTAAGAGTTGTAACATAGAAATTCAAAAATATTCTGATGTTTGTCCTCTTTGGAATTATTTATATTTCTATTGATTACTTCAATGACCAGTCCTCAACATATTTTACACCTAAAATGTTTTCGAACATTATTGATAAAATTGTTGACAGGTTCAGGTTTGTTTGTTTTCTTGTAACCAATAGCGTAACCTTTGAATGTACTCCTATGCATCAGAATCCCGGATGCCAAGAGATTTATAGTAAAGAGTTAATGTTTTTTTAAAAAAAGAATACACAATTTAATTCAGGTTGTGACTGTTATATAATATTAAATATTAAAATAAATAGATAGATCTTCAAGGATTTGCCGGAGTTACAAAATCAGTCGCAGCCTTAGAATCCCTGGAAATAAAACAAAAATTCGCGAAACATATTAGGGATTTTATTGAAATGAAATGGAAACAGCTTTCCAAAGGAAAATAATCTTCACTATACAATAAACAACTGTTTTTACAGGAAAAGTATCAAAGCTACTGCGCTTCTGTTTCCTCTATTCGGAATCAGTCATCTTCTCTTCTGCGTCACTCCTCATGAAGATGCTCACCGAGAGAGGGCGCACGTGGTAATTGACGCCTTGTTGTAGCCCTTCAAGTAAGTCTTTCAAGTTTAGTTTTATATGAACAGGGAAAATAAAAAACGTGAACATGAATCTTACCAACTATAAATTTTATATATTCATATCGCTTCCAGGTCATTAACAGTGCTGGATATTAAACCTTATCATTATTTCTGTATCTTACATAGTTCATAAGTATAAGATAAATTCTATATGGCTGTCGCTTTAGGAAATGAAATCTAAACAAAGCATTAGGGTGACACCCAGCGGGAAAAAAAACAACAAAAAACTTTTCGACTTTGCGTGTACTTGTATGTGTTTTCTTTTATCAAAGCAACACCGAGCTATCAGCTGTGTTCATCGAGAGGGATCGAACCTCTGACTTTAGTGTTGTAATTCCCTGAAGATACTTCCTGACTCTTTCTCCTCTTTTTTGAAAAGTCACATCCACCATGATGACACGTTTATTGTGTCGTACTATTTCAGTCTAGTACCGGAATAACTCGTACAGTGAAGTAGTACTTTTAGTGTTGAAATGATTTAAGAGGAACCCCCAGTGGTACAGCGGTATGCCTGGAGGCTTATAGTGCTAAAATCCAGATTTCGATACCTGTGGGTGGGCAGATCACAGATAGTCCCTTGCGTAGCTTTGTGCGTAATGACAAATAACAAGAAGTTTTAGAGGAATTGTTTACGGTATAACAGAGTACTGTTCCTGAACATACAAATGGAAAACTCAGACTGCAATGATTAGAATTTGATTCCTGTTTACAAAGACAAATTATGTCTAACAGAATATCTATTAATCATTTCTTTAGAATGCCAATGTAAATATGATCACAACTATCTCGCTATAATTCTTAAGCCTCCTGAACTAACTAAAAACAACAACAGTGGAAAATTATCATTATTTAAAGTTAAGTCAAATTATTTACCAACAAACTAACTGCGTGTAAAATCTCTCTCAATCTAGATCTATATCAACTCTATAAAGGTATTTCAGATACGTAATATTATTGCTCGACAGATGAGCTAAATGGCCATATGAGGAACTCCATTAAGTTCAGACATAGCTATTGCTAATTTAGAAACAAATAACCAATGTGGTGATTACCATTGACAAGCACCCGCCGCCTATGCATCTACTCTTAGCGAAATTTATTGTCATGGTTAGAACACCTCCAACAGATGAAAGTTGAGAGCATCTTCAGTGGGTTACTATGGTTGAAATTCTGAACCTCCAATACGCAGCCCTGCAAGTCAATCACTAGAAATACGCCCAACCCATTTGATTTACAAAATACAGAATAAAGAGAAATTATAAATATCAGAGTAAACCCTGATACTTAAACATATTTTGGTAAGATACAATGTTCTTATGAAACAAACAACACAAAATATCACACTTCTTTTCAGGAGCCGCAGTTTGTCTGTTTGTTTTATAATTTCCCGCAAAGCTGCATAAAGGCATTAGCCGTTCCTAATTTAGCAGTATAAGGTAATTAGTCATCACGACCCACCGCCAACTCTTGGGCTATTCTTTCACCAACGAATAAAGGGATTGATAGTCACATTATAACGTCTCCACGTCTGAAAGGGCGAGCAATATTTGGTGTGAAGGGGGATTCAAACCCGCAACTCTCAGACTGCGAGTTAAATACCTTAACCACCTGACCATATTGGCCATAAGAGTCACAGAATTAAAACCTTTGAATATATTGCTTATTTTTATGTATTAAAAATCTATAAAAGAATTATAATTCTTTAGCATCAAAGGAGTTCAAGGCTTCTTATGATTATTGTTTCGCAGTGTTTTGCTATATATATAATCATTCTCTTAATTTTTTTTAGTTTCTACAGTATTGTAGTTCGTATAAAATCATATCAATGGACATAAAATGTGTGATACAATATTAAGCTAATTGTAAATATTTCTTTTTTAACATTTCGCTTAATTCATCCATTAGAGATTGAAAATGAGAAGTCTGTGAAAGCAACATTTCAGATCTATTTCGTCTCTCACAAGTGGTTCCCAAGGGACCTATCTAACAACACCAGTACAAAGAAAATCAAACTTCTGAAAAGTTTAAAAGAAACTATGTATTATTATTATGAACTTAGTTTTCAATACTTGAAAAAAAACAATACCAAGTGGTTTCTTTGTTTGCTGATGTATATTCGCATATACTACATATACACTCATCATTCATTATTGTGTAAATTATGGAATCTTGTTATGTTTTCCTTAAACATAAAGATACGTAGTATCTTAGGTCTGTACATATATTTTGAACAGAAAATTGAAACTTTCACAGACAAATACATACATTCAAAACAGAGGGAAACAAAAATATTGTTTAAAGAAACAGTTGGTATTTGATAAGGGTATTTTAAAAGATTACTGTTTAAATGTGCATTTTTACTTTATCATCACTACAAGAACATGTGAAGATTACCATCTAAAGTTTTTAAACTTGTAATTATCAATTAAAACCAATTTTCAAAAAGCAAATAGGCTTTGTAAAACTGTGCTCTAATAAAAGTTACTTATAGAGAAAGCAAGAAAAGCTTCTTATAAAAGGTGAAAAATAAATAAAAACCATTGAAAAGGTAAGTAGATGGTTAATAGAAAACTATGTTTTACATGTTCCATTATTGTTTAAAATTTATTAAAACGGTCATACAAGTTCTAGTAACAATCACTGTTTTAATACAGATGAAAAAAGCACTCGAATATGGTACTTCAATAACTATGATAGTACTAAATACAGATGTTATTACTTGTCCTGATTCATTGAGAATTCTTTGTATTTACAGATGAATATTTCGTAATATATATATATGAACGAAAAACAGCACAGTGTTAATGAAGTTCATGAACGTCTTAACTATCAATCCAAAGAACAACAATAAGAAGTCGTAGTAGAGGTACGTATTTGAATTTCAATTATATTCTGATGTTTTTGGTTTATACTAAATATATGATTATTTTTTAGTGTTGGTTTTAATTCCATATGAACAATTAATATAGACAAACTCACACACTAAACAAAATAACACAGACTGTATTTAACAAAACTATCTATCAAACACAATATACACTCAGTGGACATTTTATTACGTACACCCGCTCTTTAACGCAAATAGCCAAAGAGTGAATCACGAGGCTGCAACTCAATATATAAAGCATGCAGACATGGTCAAGAGGTTCAGTTGTTGTTCGACCAAACATTACAATGGAAAAGATGCGTAATTTAAACGACTTTGGCCGTAGAATGATTGTTGGTGCCAGAAGTGGTGGTTCTAGCATCTCAGAAACCGTAGAATTCCTGAGATTTTTATGCATTACAGGCTCTATAGTTTACAAAGAATGGTGCGAAAAAATATCAAATAAGCGGCAATTCTGAGGGTGAAATAGTTGTTAATGAGGGATGTCAGAGGAGAATGGTAAGACTCGTTCAAGCTGACAGGAAGGCCACAAGTAACCGCTCTTTACAACAGTGGAGTGAAGAAGGACATCTCTGAACGCACAACACGTCGAACCTTGAAGTGGATAGGCTACTACAGCAGAAGACAAGGCTGAATTCCACTCCTGTCAGCTAAGAACAGGAAGATAAGGATAGAATGGGCACAGGATCACCACAAGTGGATAAATAAAGATAACATAAACATCGCCTGGTCTGACGAATCTCGATTTCTGCTGTAACGTGCAGATGATACGATCAGAATTTGGCGTAAACAGCATGAATCCATCCTGCCTTGTGACAACGTTATAGGCTGTGGTGGTGTAATGGGATGAGGAATATTTTAGCACATATTAGGCCTCTTGATACCAGTTGAGCATCACTTGAATGTCACAGCGTACGTGAAACTTGTTTGCAGACCATATACATCCCTTTAAGGCCACAAGTCTACCCATTTTCCAACGGCTACTTCCAGCGTGATAATACTCCATGTCATAAAGCACGTATCATCTCAAGCTGTTTCCACGAACACGACAGTGAGTTCAGTGAACTACAATGACCTACACAGTCTTCAGAATTTAAAGAGCACCTTTGAGATGAGGTAGAACAAAAGGTTCACAGCATGAATGTGTGGCTGACAAATCTGCAGGAATTGCGTGTTGCTATCGAGTCAGCGTGGACCAAAATCCCTAACGAATTTTTTTCGTCACCTTGTTGAATCCATGAGAATTCAGACTATTATGAAGGCAAAAGGTGTACCTTATAAAGTGGCCACTGAGTGTATATACAAAGTTAAAATCAAATGTTCATTATCAACAAACAAGAGTAAACAGAGTACATAGAATAAAATTGATTCAAAACAGTACATGTGTATTGTATTTCTGGTGACTTAGAAACAGACATCAAACAACATTTTATTATTGAGCTCGTAATAAACTTGATAAACTGCTTAACTGAAAACATTGATTACATTCATTAGTGTCACGTTAAATAATCCATTAATGAAAATTATGATTAAAAAGATTAATGTCATGAAAATATTCAACTAAACAAAATTACTGTTTCCAACTATTACTTCTTGATGATTCCAACTATCTGATCAAATATTTACATGATATGTACAGGTAGATTATTCTATGTGATCTAAAAGTGGTCAATGTAGACAGATAACGCTCAAATACAATGAAGTCTAAATCTGTCTAATACTTCAGCTTCCACATCGCAGTTTTAGAGCAAACTTTCAGATTAAAGTTTTTTCATCTTCGGTTCCTTTTGATGATGTTACCAGAAAACTTGAACAAGTACATAAGAGAAACATCTTGATAAACAACAAGAAAAAACACTTCAACAGTGTGTGCGTGTGTACTTATTTTTGTTCTATTATGAATGAAAGTCTGTTAGTTTGCAATTAAGCATACAGCTACATAGTGGGTTATCTGTGCTACGCCTATCACGGGTATGGAACCCCGGTTTCTAGTGGTGTGAGTCCTCAGACATATTGTTGTGCCACTAGTGGCCACACTTCAACAGACTACCAAAATACTCCGAGTTGATACCAAACTGTGCTGAAAGGACTCATCGATTATCGACTCTATCCATATTTCACTTGAATCATTTTTGAAAATAGTTACGCAACATATGGGCCACTTCTATTCAACTATAGCGAGGTTTAACAAGACACTACACGTAAGTGCAAGAAAGTGCAACTGAAAGCAAGTAAAATATTAAGATTGATGCACTTAAAAATTTTTCAGAGGAAAGTACCTCAAGCACTGTCTATAGTAACAACGTGAAAATGTCTGAAACTGTTCTATTGGAAGTTAGAATAAAGATGTTCTTCACAAACAACATGAAACTTCTTAAGCTTCTCACCCAACACAGGATGTGTTTATGTAACACATCAAAATGTCTGAAACTGTTCTATTAGAAGTTAGAATAAAGATGTTCTTCACAAACAACATGAAACTTCTTAAGCTTCTCACCCAACACAGGATGTGTTTATGTAACACATCAAAATGTCTGAAACTGTTCTATTAGAAGTTAGAATAAAGATGTTCTTCACAAACAACATGAAACTTCTTAAGTTTCTCACCCAACACAGGATGTGTTTATGTAACACATCAAAATGTCTGAAACTGTTCTATTAGAAGTTAGAATAAAGATGTTCTTCACAAACAACATGAAACTTCTTAAGTTTCTCACCCAACACAGGATGTGTTTATGTAACACATCAAAATGTCTGCTCTTGCTACACTAATCGATAAAAGCGTGCATTTACCAAACTATCAGTTTCTTTTCTCGATGGCCGTGGATGGACAATGAAAGGCGACCAGTTACCTCCCATGAGGGCCAACACACATCTCTGACCACAGGAGATTAACCAGTTAGTTTTATGTGGTTGTAACAAGGACTACAATCAAAATAGTTCTTGTGTCAAGAAGTAATTACCTTGCAACACTGGGTGCAAGTGCACAGGGTCTCTGGAGAAATGTTCTAGAACAAAATATTTCGTTCATTTTGAGAGAAACCAACACTTCTGAATCGGATGGATGACGAATAAAGTGTAAACTTAACTTTCAATGAACATTTCTTGTCACACATTTTCTTCTCTATTTTAATAGTTAAACTGAGTTTAGTTCATTGTTTGTGGTCTGTTTTAATTGCGTGAGCAATATTTTGTACAAAAATATAACTTATTATTAAACCATTGTAAATAGATCCATAAATTGTGACACGTTTGATCATAATTATCTACAAATGAATAAAAACTGAAGTTAATACTCTCCTTAATATCTAGTGTTCTGAATGTCCTATGGTATGTTTGGTAATACCACTTATTAAAGCTAATGTGCATAACTTGATCTATGTATTTACACTAATGTGTATAACTTGTTACTTTGAATCACCTGTGAATGGGCAGGGGTTTGTAATTGTTACTTAACCTTGTATATTCATTATTACATATCCAACTTATTACGTCTTCAAAAACATTATTTGTTTGAGACTGTATAGAGCTTAATTCTTTTAAGGCTTCAGTTGGATAATACTGTAACGTATCATATGCATTTTACTCTATTTTGGGATATAATACTCCACCACCAGCTCAAACGCTTACAAAAATCCTTCTAGTAGCTGCCCAACAAAAACACTACGTAACGACATGGAATTGGTTGGTAATGTCCAAATAATACATTACATAAGCGTAGTTATAACGTAATTTCATAACATTGTGTTAGTACATAGTCAGAATGTAACTTTACAATATATAATGCTATTATGTAGCAATAACATGAGAATATTATATTGCACACGAAGAGCAAAACTGTGCATCACCTAGCGGTGCAACTCAGAGACTATTAGGTATTCCACATGTAGTATTTTTTTATGTTTAATTATTAGTTTCATATATTTAAATGTCACATACAAATAAAAATACTACAAATCAAGTAAAATATTATGAACATGTGGAATATGTTATGTAAAATATTTGTGTAAAATTAGGATGTCTTGAATTCAAGACTTTCCGCAACTTCTATATTTCCGTTTATTTATCAGTAGCGGTACACCTGAATTGATTGTAAGATTTACCGTAATATGGTGTAATCTACAATAGCACTTTAATTGATTTTTCCTTTTAAATTTTCCGATCTTATATCAGTTCAACTCTTTTTTAAAAACAAAGTTTTACTTTAGTTTCTCGTATTCGATTTTCTTTTCTTACTTTGATTTTATTTGAATTTTTTTCAGTCTTCGAATTCTGCAGTATTCTCTGTTTCTATTTTCAAAACATAGTTCACTTCAACTGTTTTAAGTTCCCATGTTTGTGTTGAAAATAGAGTAATTGTCAGGAAACATCCACATGTTGTTGTTCATATGAAACTTTTCTATAGACCTTCAGGGAGCAGAATAATTAGGCTTAAGAGCTATAGGACAAAAACTATAGGCCATTTTTGAGTCGAATCTAACACATAATACCCCGGTAGACACTCACAATATCCCCTTACCATGTGTGCAGTTTTAAATCTCACTCACACACAAATAAGCTCTTTCATTATTATTGACAAAAAATTCTAAAAAGTAATATCCAAATGTACACCCTCATGATTCCCTTAGCATGGATGTAAAGTTTCAAATCTCTAGGTTCTTTCCTCTGAGCAATCACACACATGCATACTTACTCTGCCTGAACAGTCTACTTATGAATATTTTAACCTTACTTTATAATGAAAGAACGTTTTTATAGTATAGCAATTCTTATTATTTTTTATATATTTCTGGTCACTCAACAGTTCCCCCACTAGTACAGCAGTAAGTCTACAAATTTACAACGCTAAAATCAGGGTTTCGATTTCCCTCGGTAGACTCAGCAGATAACCTAATGTGGATTTGCTATAAGAAAACACACACACTCAGTCAATACATTAATTACTTTTGGATTGTCAACATTTTTACAAGTTTCGTGACTCTTATTGTTACCCTGATACGCTTATATTGTTTCAGTTTAAATATTATAAATATTCATAACATTATAAATTCATAATATAAATGTATTTACAAATATTATAAATACTTGACTTTAATGGTATACGTATAATATAATGAAATCTCCATTTAAAGAATTCCCATTAATTCATTTATTTTTATAACGATATAATGCATTTTATAACTTATTTACATGTTTTATCAGAAACTTAAGGAAAGTAAAAAGAGATAACACTTCTACACTTGTGGTTCGAGAGGTGTTTGAAAAGTTAAATGTAGAACAACGGTGTATTAAGATTGATAAAGAAGACTTGAAAATGTAGAACAAGAACTTAAGAAAATTGTAAAGACGTTAAAACTGTAACTGGATATGACTCCTGGTAGGAAATATTGAATAATACCTTATGTTGATCAATAACATTTTAAATATATTCATGAATTGTGAAGAGTATTATGTAAATATAACACTAGACAGGCAAACGATTTATAAACATAAAGAAGTGTTTTACTGACGGTAGAAAATAGTGAACACTGGTCTTTTGCTTCTTAAGAAGACAGACCAATGTTTTGTTGAAACATGTAATATGTTCCACCATCAATAAAACTTCTTTATGCTTAATATTAGTTGCTTGCTTATCTATTATTTTAACCAAATTTTGTAGAATTAATAAATTTATTGTTTCAACAAGATTTATGAATACTGAAGGTGAAGTGTAACTGGAGAAAAGCTATCTACAGAGTTGAATAAGATTTTGTAAGTTAATAATAATGTATTTTCTTATAGCAAAGCCACAACAGCCTAACTATTCTGACCACCAAGGGGAATCTATCCACTGATTTTAGAGTTGTAAATTCATAAACTCGCCCCTGTACCATCGGGGGACAGAGCAAATAATAGACACGTTCTTTGAACTTTTCGTTTGTGGACGTTATAAATCAATCTAGTGATAAACTGACAATGTTATAAATATCTTTTTTTTTCAAATTAAAATTAACAGAGAAAGTTCAAAATATGATGATAATTACATATATATTATGATTAAAACATAGCTGGACTGTAACTAAATATATCAGCACCTTAGATTAAATTATAAACATAAAACTGGTTCTGTGATAATTGAAAAGTATAAATATATAATTATTTAATTGTTATGGAAATATATCTCTGATGTTTAATTTTAATATGAAACACTTTCTATTTATTTATGGTGTGTTAAGAAAAAGCAGATAATTTATTCTGTTGATTTTTCAAATGATTTGAAAAAGTATGAAGAAACTTGTGAAAAAATTGAAAATATTTACATATAGTGGTGATTATGTCTCTATTGCAGTGGTTCCCAACCAGGGGTGCCAGCTAGCGTTTCAGGGGGTGCGACATAACATTTCAGTTTATGCAACTTTTAGTTTGTTGTAATATTTTTTCTTTGCTAAATGTTTTCTTTTTTGTTTATATGTCATTAAAAACTAATTATAAAAATTTGTCTGGCCACCTTCACATTCATTCTTAAATAAATAATTACTGTGAGGGATGCGAGAACATATTACATTTTTTTAGGGGTGCTGGGCATAACAAAGGTTGAGAACCACTGCTCTATTGTATCAAATTTACCTACATAGCTGGTACAATTACCAATGTTAAATTTTACCTCTTACAGTGGAGTCACCCAGGATTTAATAATGTCTCCACATATAAATAAAAAAATTGAAATATTTACATATAGTGGTGACTATGTCACTACTGTATCAAATGTACCAACATTGCTTGAACAGTTATGAGTGTTAACCTTTACTTCTTATAGTGGAGTTAACCCATGATTTAATAATGTCTCCACATGTAAATAATAAAAACTGCATTGTGAGGTGACTGTCAACCAACAATGTTTTAAATAGGTTTGTGGATCTGTTGGAGCCTATTATTAATTTTCTTGAAGAAAAGAAAAGATTCTATCCTCAACTGGGAAATGATGAATAGATGCAAGACCTAATGTTCCTTACTGATATAATGAATCATCTATTTACTCTGAACTTGACATTCCAGGGGAAGGATAAGATTGTTTCTGATCTTACTCAGACAACTTTCAGCTTTCAGAATAAAATAAGACTTTTTCAAAGAGATATATTGTTATGAAACTTCAATTACTTTCCCAATCCCAAAAGGAGAGTAAATACATTCCCTGCTATTGAAAGAAAAGTCCACAAATTTGAAGAATATAAAGATAAATTAAAAGAACTGCTTGATAATTTCCTCGACAGGTTTAAGGACTTGCAGAAACTGAAGCCCTGCTTCGTCTTTTTTGTACATCCATTCATGGTTGAGATGATCAATGATGGTTGTCCAGTTCTCGAACCTCTAGTTACAGAATGATCTGCTGTGGAAATGGAACTAATAGAACCACAGGATGACCTGGGTCTAAAGATGATCATTCTACAGTTGAGTTCTGGAAACAAGTTCTAGAAATAAAATATCCTGAAATGAAGAAAACCAGTGTGCGACTCATCTCAATTTTCAGCACAACCTACTGCTGTGAATCACTGTACTTGTAATGAAGTTTGTGAAGTCGAAGCATCATGAAATGCTTACAAATCAACACCTGACGGAGCTAATTCGTAGAGTCTTGATAATATATCAGCCGAAGTTCAAGATACTCACAACCAAGATGGAAACTCCCAAGACCTCTACTAGCGGTAAACAGCCTGATAATTATATCAATGTTTGTTCGTGTCAGAAAAATATTATGATAAGACTGAAATTTTGTAAGGTGGTATCTGATTAAAATATCTTTAATTTCATTGTTTTACATATTTTCCTCCATGTTTTGACCAGATATTTGCTAAGACAAATAAATACCTGTTTTTTATCCCTTTTATTTTTATTTTTGGCAGTCTCATTCAATGTTAATGAAATGCAAATTTGCATATTTTTTAGATGTTTCCGTACTTCGTTACCGTATTACATATCCTCAATATAGTTAAAACAATAAGCAGCCAGGATTTTGAAAACATTAGGTATATGTGTGTGTACATTGTGATTATTGAAACCAATACAAATTAACAGTCTATAAACTACATACATGAATAAATATTATTACATATATGCATTTCTTAATATTTATGTAGCACAATCTGCATGTAACAATAAAAATATGCGTGTAATATTTGTTCATGTCTTAAGGCTCTCAAACATCTGAAGTTTATCGTTTGTGGCTCTTACGTTAAACAAGTTTGGCCATCCCTGGCATAAAACATAATGGGTTGTAGAGATTTGTCTATGTTGAAACATCCAGATGCCATCGTTAACTTAAATTGTTTAATAATAACACGACTCCTCGTAAGAAATTCAAACAAACGCTTATCATGATTCCAAAGAATTATCTTTATATTTTTATATAATAATTTGTAAACGCTGTTCATGATGTTAACCATAGCTTAACAAGGAAAATGTCACGATCGTTAGACAGAGCCCATTATTTAGATTTTTTAAATTGTAAAACAGACAAAGAATTGTTAATATATCTTCGAATCGTTTAATGAATATGGCAGTAATTTAGTTGGCACTCTACTTTCGAACATTTCACTGCAACATCTCTCGAAAGTCAGACGTGTCTTCATCATGTGCCTGAAAACACATTTGTATATATGTCATAAATTAATAATAAACTTTTAATAAAACATGTACATAACATTTAGTACAAGATTATCATAACAAATAACCAACTGTACATGTTTTAAATTTATTAATCATACACGTTCCGTTTCTCAACAATACGTTTAAGTACAAATAAAAAAGTTCGGTTATAACTGTCCTCACTAATATTAGTGTGTGTATTTATTAGACCACATAATATATGCAAAAATAAAAATAACTTAGTACAAAATGGATCAAGGACTAGCTGAGTTCCAATGTGGTATAACGATGGTAACAAACACCAAATATATTTCTGCCGGATACCCCTCTTCATGGTTTGTGTTATTATGGATAGATATCAGCTTCTCTTGTTTCTTCCATCTTCTCTACTGATTGACACAAAAGTTGAGATATTTCTTTGGATTTCCGAAGTCATTTAATGATACAATAGTTTTAGTTAAAGTCCACTGAGACCAAAGTATGAACATCAAAATCCAAGTCATTCATAAAGTAAAAATGACATGAGTAGGATAGGGTTAAGAAAGGTAACTGATTCTGTTATGTAAGTTAGATTGCAATTTTAGTTTCACAAATAATACGAAACACGTTGGTCTAGCTACCACTTAAAACACAAATCATGAAGTATTTTGGATTACAGTTTCAAGTTAAACAGCTTTATGCATAATTTTAACGAAATAATATAAACTTGATGGTTTAAAAGACACTCACATCAGACTTTATGTATGGATAAAATAGTTATAGTTGAATATATACAACACGGAAATAATATATTACTTCAACCTGTGCTCAATACAGTAAATTATTAATATATAACTTTTAATAGATAGATACTTTTTTTAGAGAATGTACGTCCACGTCCAATAGCTATAGAACCTTTCGAAAATGATAGATTGGAAATGCCGAGTATCGATCCCGGTACCTCTCACATGCTAAGCGACCGCTTTTTTTTTAATGTCGCGAAAAACTACACGAGAGCTATCTACGCTAGCCGTCCCTAATTTAGCAGTGTAAGACTGGAGGGAAGGCAACTAGTCATCGCCACCCTCTGACAACTCTTGTGCTACACTTTTACCAACGAATAGTGGGATCGACTGGGACATTATAACGCCCTCACGGATGAAAGGGCGGGAATGTTTGGTGTAATGGGGATTCGAACACGCAACCCTCAGATTACGAGTCGAGTGCTTTAACCACCAGGCCCCCTTTATAATGGTCTCGTATATGTTACTCTGACATCTATATATAGAGTGAAGCTAGTCACAGTGACATATATAACAGTCTCAGAGATACCGACAATTATAACGGTCTCGCACAAGCCATTGACACCCATAAACTAGTAAAATCAGTCACATTGACGAATATAATAGCGTTAGTCACACTGTCATACCTAATACCAGTCATACTGGCACCTATAATATTTTCTCAACTGTCATTCTGACACCAAAATTGTCTCATACCAGTTATACTGACATAATATAATCACCCGATTTACACTGATGCTCATAATAACCGCATAACAGTCACATTGGCTCTAATTTCAACACTAAAACGTAGATTAGGGTTACTGTTATAGTTTAATTAATTTCGAAGTGGTTACGTTAAAAATATTATTAATCATATATTTATTGATTCCGAAATCCTCTTTCACCAGTGAATAATTTTTATTATTTGTTGTTGTGTTTTGTTTTGTTTTTGTTTTTTTTCTTTAAATTTACCATACAAAACAAAGTGTAACTAGAAACTTTTAAATTTTCTACCGTGAATACATCATGGTTATTAATGTTTGCTTGGTGTGTTTTTTACAAAGATGTATCCTTTAGTCGTCCCTAATTTTTGAAGTGATAGACTGAAGTGAAGGAAAGCAGTAAACATTCGCTCTCCGCCAGTTCTTGGATTGCTCATATCCCAAGGGATTGGCTGTCACATTAAATAGCGCATTCACAGTAGAAATGGTAAACATGTTTAACGATGGCTTTCGATCCAGTGATCTACAGATTACGAGATAAGCACCTCAATCATTTGGTTATGTTAGGCGTCACTAACAAATAAACATTTCGCGTAAAAAACGTAGAGTTTCGATAAAAAGCTGAGCATTTTATGTCTTAAAATTTGAGACGGACAGAATCTTGAAAAAAGTACAATAAATATTGCAATATATTATACTCAAACCCTACAAGTAGACTAGTTAGTCAGATTCTTGAATAAATACAATAAATATTATATTCAAACCATAAAATTAACCTAATTGGTCCTAACAACGAAATTCAAAAAAATATGTTTTTAAATTTTATGAACTTTTTGTGTGTTACTGGGTTAGATTCTGTAAGAATGAATTACAGTAAAATGCATCTCTACAAAACAAGTTAAATCGCTGTAGGTAAGACTCGTCTGATTGTTCAGGGGTAAGTGTAAGGCCTTCTAACGTTAAAATTTTGATCTCAAAATTCGTGGCGGGCGGAACACATACACCCCTTTCTGTAACATCATGCTTTACAACAAATAATCACAGGTGAGACGGATACATAACAAAAGTAGACTTTCTTCCAAGAACATGAAAATTAGTGTATTTTTAGTTTTTTCAAAGTTATGTTAGATCCCCAGTGGCACAGCGTTATGTCTATGGACTAACAACGCTAGAAACCGGCCTTTTAGTGGGCAGGGCACAGAGAGCCCGTTGTGTATGCTTAACTACAAATGAAAGCTATTCTAATTTCAAAACTATAGGGAATTAAATTATCATATTCTAGGTTCCAACTGAAAGCATGGAGGAATGGATGGGTATAAACCTTCTTTATAAAATTTGAGACACAGTGGTAGTAGATATGAGACAGTTATTGTGTGGTTGACGTATACAGTGAAGCACCATTAAGCCGCGGACCAGTAAACCGTGAAATCGCTTAAGCCGCTGTAGCAAGTCTTGTGAGCGATGTGAGCGAGGATTATCGCGGCTCACCGCTAATTTAAGAACGTGTAAAAACGCGACTTACGAATTTAATCCTGGCTTTATAACTTCAAGCAAATATTTAAAAAGGATTTGCTTTAATTTGGGAAATAAATAAAATATATTACAATAGAAATCGACCGTTAATCTACCTTATCCGCTCTCTATGTCAGCTTTATGGAGGCCGCCATTGTTACCGAATCACACCTCTCCATACATTAAAGTTAATCCGCGGTAAATCCGTGAAAAAAGTGATCAATAATTAAAGTATTATTTTTAATTCGATAATCCGATATTTTTATGGAATTGTATAAATATTGGCCACAAACGCCAAGAAGAGGGCAACAATGAGCAAGAAGGAAGCAACAATAACGTCATACTTTGCCAAGAAATAAACTGTATTTGAACTATATTATCTGTATTTGTAATTTTTAAAATTAATAAATTGAATAACATTTTTGTGATAATAATGTAAAAAGTGGATAAAAATTTAATGTGGTTTCGTATATATTCGTAAGAATTTCAAATGTAATAATTCAGCATGAAACTAACTTTTTGTTTATATTTGTTATGGTTTTAAAAAATGTGAAATAAAATGGTTTGAAATGTATTTT